>NW_017296741.1:327089-340267 GCF_001594075.2 Trachymyrmex cornetzi | reverse complement strand
TATCCGATCAAATTTATCGGATAGTCCTGTAAATCCGATAAATTTGATCGGATAATCCTAAAATTTGATCGAATAGTCTTGTAAATCCGATCAAAATCAATCGGAAATATCCGTTTGTTACTTTTTGAACGGACATTTTTCTCAGTGTAGTGCTTTAATAAAACGCGCCGATCTTGAATGTTTTTGTATTTCTTTCAGGCACTAGTCTGTTCGCGGTGGCTGCTCATGAATTCGGCCATTCCCTAGGATTGGCGCACAGCTCGGTCCAAGGTGCTCTCATGTATCCCTGGTACCAGGGACTGAGCCCCAACTACGAGTTGCCGGAGGACGATCGCCACGGGATTCAGCAGATGTACGGTAAGATATTCTCTTTCGCTACGTTAATACTTGCGCTTCGTTAAACATGCAGTATTTAAATTAAAGTTGTTTCCCCGTAAATTGTTGGAGCTTTACGTGAAGCTGTACAAAAATGTTAATATTAAATATAAATGAAATTTTTATTCAAGTAGATATTAAATTTGAATCGCCGAAATTATGGATCCGAGAAAAAGAGAAAATCGTTGGGATGTGATAAAAATCATTTTAGTCTCAAAAAAATATTGTTATAAATTTGAAATCAAACGAGAGAGAAAATACATTACAATATATATTGCGTAATATTTATATCATCGTTAATTATGAGTTTAGGAAAATGAAAACGGAGACAGGAGTTATTAAAAGTAACAGCATAATTATAATGAATTATAATGAATTATGATGCTGAGGTTGAAAAAACATCGCTCTGATAAAAATACAAATATTGATGCTGTATTAATTTTACTAGTCATAAAATACTATTTATTGTTAGTCTTTGTCGACCAAAGCAAACGGAAATAGGAGCAGGAGTTATCCTGCAGATTTCGCTGTGCGATTAGCATTCCGCGACTTCGTGGCTCCGTTTTTCGAATTTTCTTCGTATTCACGCGGTGTGAATCTAGTGAGTGGGATGTGCGAGCAGTTTATCTCGATCGTAAAACTTTCGGTGAACAGCGATGTGGTAGAGGTGAGATTTATAGCGCGCGTTATCGGCGTGGGATCGTAGCGGGGGCGAGTGAGTATTGCTCGTGTGCAGTGTTTCAATTTCGAGCACGCTGTCGGAGCAACCGCAGGCATTAAGGCGATACTGCTGTTGCAGTCGGCTCGGCTTGTAACGTGCGACATAACGCTTGGCGTGTCGGCCGGCGCAATCGAGTTTATTAGAAAAGTTGTTTGCTCTTTATACCGCGGCGAGCCTGACGAGGAGAGAGGCACGTAGGATAATTTTGGCGAAAGTAATGGGCGATATAAATTCCCCGGTCAATAATAATAAGTTTCGCCGAAACGTTTTATAGTTTTTATCTCAAATCCCCCAATTGAATAAATTTTAGAGTAGACCTATATATTTATTTTGTAAACTATATGCATATTTCGAAAAATTAAATATAGTTAAATATAGCTAAATCAAATATCGTTCCTTTATTATAATATAATATCAACAAAAAGAATATACTCGTGATGTGCACTGAAAGAAAAGATTGGCTGAATATGGCATAGCATTTTTAATTGGTTGCAGCAGTCAATTTTTAGTTGTGATAGCCTATCGAAATCCTATACTGACATTGCGGATTAAAGGCTAACGCAACCAAAAATTGGCTGCTGCAAACTAAAATTGGCTATTGCAGCAGCCAATCTTTTTTTTCATTGTGTGATTAAATGTCATTTTTGTCATTTTCCTTTCACTACCTCTAAAAAATCATTCTTTTTGAATTATGACGATTTTATTATGAAGTTAGGTTAGTTCACTTTTGATGATAGATAAAGTAATACTTACCTAATTCATGATAATAAATCAAATATCACGTTTTGCACGAGTTACATCGCTTTTGAAGTAATGGAGTGATATGTATTATTTCAAATATTTGTAGTAATATAAAACAAATCAGTTTCGAAGCAAATGCACGTGTAGTTTATAGAAATTTTACTTAGACTAAAATTATCGCAGAATATATTCAATATTGGGTTATCGTGTTACACCCCCTATTGTCGGAATCACCCGTGTAATTTCGCTGCGCATGTAACGGATCACAACTTGAGCATGTCGAAATTGCTTTAATCGCTCAGTCATGAGAAACAGCTTAGTTATATTCACCCGACCAAACTGCGGAAATCTGTAGTCCATTATACAGGGTGTTGAAAAGATATCAGAGAAATTCTGGTCTACCTAAACATATGTTTGAATATTATAAATAGAAATACTTCCCTTTGAAAATTATTTTTTTTTATTAACGAGATTATGTTTATTAACGAGAAATTTACTCTGAACTTGTGAGAAATATGATTCACTTCAAAGTAGACAAAAGTGATGGGTAGATAAAGTTGAGACACCCTCTGGCTCTTTAATCGAGATTACGGGCGCCTGTGCAACATCGGAAATTTGAATTTCTGGCAAGGATCTATATCTCGCAGTAGTCTCGCAGTAGATAGGGCACTTTATAGTCCGACGACGGGGGTAAAGTTAGCCTTTCAGTAGCAAACTCGTTTGATAGTCAGCCGCTGCATATCGAAATACAGTTGCACTAGTCAAATATTTCGACGTGAACAACCCTATGGCATTTAATGCGCACCTGTGAGACGTAAAAACGTTTTAAAGATGTAAGGGCGCTCAGAAGCGTGTAAACGAAAAGTAAACGCGCGAAAAGGACTATTGTTCGGGTATTCTCTTTACGTTACAGAATAAATAATAACCGAAGAAGTCTCTTTGTTCGCGTCTTTTTATTTCTTAGATTTTATTCCAAATGCCATCAGTCTTATTATTTTATATATTTTGGAATATTTATTAACATTAGAAGATATTATAAAAATAACGGAATTGTAAATATCTATAAAGAGAAAAATTAAATAACAGATGATTATTTATCAATTGTAGAAGTCTTTATTTAAAGAAAATATTCTAGTTATTTACTTTTAAACTATAATAATTACTATTTATATATTATCAATATAAATTATAATTTTAAACAAAAAACAAAATCTTTGCTGTTTAGAATTATCCAACACATGCAGGAATAATATTGAAGAGGTTTGTTTTTTGTTTAAAATTATAATTTATATTGATAAAATATGTAAATGTTAATTATTTCAACTTAAAACCAAATAATATTTGAGTAAATATTTATATAACTTATAAATAACAATTCCATAACTAATAAATAATTGTCAATTGTTTCCTTAGATATTTGCAGTTGCCTCATTCTCTCTTGCATCAAAAATATTGAAAATATTTAATGGTATTTATTTCAAACAACGTGTATTCTATAATCATAATGTATAGTATGTATACTAAACGTGTAACTACCGCTGTGTGCAAGAAATCAAAAATAATCACAACTTTAATATTTTACAATAATATTGTTTACATTTATGTTCGCAATTCCCCCTCTGTCCTATTAAATAAATTAATATCTAATGAATAAAAATTTTTTGTGTGTTTGTATGAAAGTGGGAACTTTTTATTTGTCAGTTAATATAAAAGCAGAAACATAAACATTTCACTCTGGGACGTATGTTCTAACTTTTCGCGGAGCTGCAAGCTTAAAACTGCCACTAAGACTGGCAATAAAAATGATACATCATACCGGTGAAATAAAACTGTTGGAAGGACGACACGAACGAGTTTCCGACTTGTTGCAACATTTGAAATACATAGGAGGAAGCTTTTGATTCGTTGTCTTTACGTGGCTGACTTTATGATGCAATGTTATAAAAGAAGAATGCAGATATTTTATGTGTGCGGTGAAACATATGTGATATTTTCTTGGCCGAACTAGCGTGCATTGTTCCGCGTTTTCCGTCTTTTGATGTCCTCTTTGAAATAAATCTTTTGCAAGAAGTTTTATACGATATTTTAAATCTTATCTTTATCCTTTGAGTTCATGTAATACTTATTATTACTCGCAACTTCGAATTCTTCAGATTCTTTTTGAATTTAAGAATGTAATCTAAAGCATCAATCTCGTTTACCTATTTTTCTAATTGTCGTATAAATCCCACGTTAATAAATTACAAGCTAAAATAAATTGCACCAACTATTCCATTTATCTTAACTATAAATCATTTAAAAATTTTCGCTAATTTACTTAATTATTCACAGTATTTTAAAAAATTCTACATTTATTATATTTATATATAATCTCATTTTTTATAATCATACTACATATATAATCCTCGATAATAAATATTCATGTTTAATTACACATTAGATGTGAAAATTAATTTAAGCCCATCGCATGCAATAATTCACGTAAATAAATTCCTTTCAAAAATACTCTGTTATACTCCTATTACTATTTCAACACAGAAAACTCTGATTATATCAATCAGAATTTCGGTTATTTCAACTAGAATTTTAGTAGATTTAATCAGAAAATTTTCTAGTTAAATCTACTAAAATTCTAGTTGAGACAACCGGAATTCTGATTGATATAATCAGAATTTTTTTCTTTGTCCATTTTCAACCAAACATTTTTTTCAGTGAAAGAATTAAGAGTCTAATATTTCGAACAATCACTATTTTTTTTAAAACAACGAAAACGCAAAGATCGTTGTGGCGGTGTATCATCGCACGTATGTATCTCCAGCTACACGCTGTAAGACTACGTCTCTCACGATGATACACTGTTGCTCTCGTTACGGCTTCCCGTCTGCTCTTTTCGGCTACGTAGAGTCCGGGGATGAAATGAAACGTGAATAAAATATAAAGAATGACCGGGGTTCGCCCACACTACTCATTCCCCCGTCATCCCGCCGGGGTATACGAACGTACTCCCCACTGGGGAATGGTGATTTAGTATACTGCGGCAGAGCTTTGCCGGGGTGGTTCTCCGGGGGATCGCGAATGCATTTCGATCCTCTCGCGCTCTCACTCCCCGCCTGTACCTCCTCTATCTGCCTGTTATTCTCATTTTCCATCTGTCTATCAACGTTATCCTTTCCGTCTTGATTTTTCCACACTTATTTCGTGCTGCAGTGCATCCGGGGAAATTGCTTACAAAAGACGAGATAACGTGGTGGAAAGACAATTTTTACTTAACGTTTGGGAAACATTTACTTAGTATCACAAACACAAAAGTTTCTTATTAATTAATCCTTTAAGCTAATAGCTTTCTACAGTAAACGATCCTGAGTAAAATTAGTAAACTTATTTACGTACAAAATTTATTATTAATTATCGCGATGCTAATATTATTTTAATTAAAAAAATATATAATCTAACTTGAGTTTAATTTAATTTTAACTTTAAACGATATTTAAATTAATACTTTAATTTAAAATAATATTTAACAATCTGTAAATTATCATTATCTCCTTATCATTTAATAACAGTTCAGCACGGATTACTATTATTCTAATTTTTCATTATACCGATATTATGAGCTCTTTTAATCAAGAAGGTTTATTAAAAAATAATGATTAAAAGGACTTCTACCGCTTTCATCCTTTGTATAACCGTCTCGCAAACGCATCGTTCTTCGTTTTCGCCTAGCGACCTCCCATTTCTGGTTTACCCCGTTTTGCCCTGTACATTCTCCCCCGATTGCCGTCGGTGGTAAACGTATTACACGCGCATTGCGTGCCTCTGTCACGGGGAGGAGACTAGGAGAGAGCGCGAACGCGAACGAGGACTCGCATTTGTCTTCTGTGAAAGGATCCACCATCGACGGACGCATTTGCTTTTGCTGCAGCGCGCGTTTCTCTGTTTGTACAGTCGCATTGTCGAATGCAAATAGCGTGACAGCGGAAATCAGCTTAGTCTCGTTCGCCATAATAGAGAAAGAGAGAACGGATCTTATTTGCGGCGTAATTGTGGTACTTCCGCTACCGTTTGGATGTCACGTCTATTTCGCTCGCAACTATATAAAATAATAAACCTGAGAATTAGATGCGAAATAAAAAAACCGTTACATTATTTAATAAATTATTATTCACCCAACATTTAATAAAGACTAAAGTGGCTTATAAATGTCTGTCAATTAAAAAAATTTATTATTAATAAGTTTTCAATTATTTAATGTCAGAAGAGGGAATTTCATTTCAGTAAGCAATTAAAATCACATATTAAAGAAATTACAAGACATTTTATTATTTATAAGATAATAATTTATATTTTTATTAACGTGACGTACTAATTATCTAAAAAAATTACAAGGATTACAGATTTAAAAAATATTTTGCTGCTACACTGAAAAAAAATATAGTCAATTTTAATAAATATTTGGTTGAATATTGCCATCTAAATATTTATTAAATAAAAAAGATATATTTATTTGATACAAGAAATGTTAATTTGATTTAATAATCTTTTTTTACTGAACAAATATTTATTTACTGCAAGTAAATGTTTAGTTGGCAGTATTGAACTAAATATTTATTAAAATTGACTATATTTTTGTCTCAGTGTAAATATAAACGTATAAATTTAATGGAAAACATTGACTGAAGTTACACTTCTTTGCACTTGTTTCTTTTCAGCGTTTTCTTGAGTTTTTGAATGGTAACACCAAGCTGACGAACGCATGCCTGTAGATCCTTTATCTTATCATTGTTCTCCTTCAGCTCCTCCACCGCTACCTCCCAGACGATTTTCGCCTCCTCTGGCACTTTCGAGATCTCGTCCCAGTTGACGTTCTTGAGGTAGCGCACGTACTTGATCGGTTGCACTTCCTTCATCTCCTCCTTTGACAACATGTGAATACGTCGACCCCTTGAAAAAGAGAGCAGCGCGCTCGTACGGTATCGGGAAATCTCGAAGTTAACGATTGATATCAGAGCAGTCATCAGATAGCTTATTTAATTTTGGGAGAAATGAAACACGATTTGAAGCCTTGCACACAATGGAAGAAATATTAGGAATTAATATTAAGATTTCAATCTATCAGAACTAATTACACCGGAATACACGATTTCTGATAAGTTGAAATCTCAATTTAGGTATTCCTATTCGTAATATTTTCTCCATTTAGTGCAGGGTCCAACAATTCCATAAATTTTTTGCGCGTTTTTTCTGTTTAACCTGTAATTGAGATACAAATTTAAAAAGTGTTTATTTTCAATATAAGAAAATGGTAGGGAAATTCTCTCTCTCTCTCTCTCTCTCTCTCTCTCTCTAAACCTTGTATAAATTATATTGTGTCAATCGATTTATTTTTTACGAATAATTGTTTTAATTAATTATCTTCTCACCTCGTAATGGTCGGTCTTCTGATCGATGGTAACGAATGTAATAATGACGTGGGCGATCGTTTGGTTTCTGGTTCTCTTTGCGGCGATGATCGATCGGTCTCTGCGGTTTTTGCGATCGATTTTGAGAAAGTTGGGGTCATTTCCAAAATCGGACTAACATTTGTAGCATTGTCTATCAGAATCAAGCCTGTGGAGCAAGCTTGCGAGAAATGACTCGAGCACAGTGACAACCGAGCGTCATCGTTAGCTTCGCCAATCGCATTCAACCATTTCTTCCAATTATCTTCACCTTCAGAAAACCTGGATCGATGAGTGTGATGATATAGAAATTATCTTGTATTTCAACCTTTTTTTAAATTGTTTTAGCGTCTTCATATTTATCTATGTAACATTATCATTTGACGATTCTGCACATAAATTTATAAATAAGGAACGACCAATAATTATTTGGATTACATTTAAACGCGTTTAATGTTTAGAGAATAGAAATTATGAAGTACTAGAAAAGATACATAAAATACATATTATAATAATTTGAAAATTCATAATAATTAAATAAATGAATTATTGATGCATATTTTTGTTTAAAAAAGAAATTAATTTTGTAGACAGTTAACAATATTTTTGATTGAGCAAATTCGATATTTGAGATGATTTTGATCAAGTTGCGATTAATGTAATCAATAATTAATTTATCTATCGGAATTATATTTGCTGCAAAATTTCTACAATTTATTTTTAATTGCGTCTGCCTTTTCATATATTAAATGTAAAAAAGAAATTCTAACTTTGTTCATGTTAATAAAATAATATAGATATTATTTAATAAGTTAATCATCGATTTAATTAATCGAAGTTTAATCGAAATCACCTAAAAGAGCTAACAATTTACGATTTTATAGGTCGCAGCACAGATTTTTGTATAACGCATAAGTCGCATAACAGAATTATCTAATCCTGAAGATGAAAATAAAGGATTCTGATTGGTTGATTCTCTATGCGTTATATGTTATGCATTATGCAAAAGTCTGTGCTACGGCTTTTAAACGTTACTAGAAAACCTACTGCTGCGCCATCTTTGATCATTCCATTTACGACCATTGTCGATTTTTTCTTTTTTTTCCTTTGTTTCTGTTTATCTTTCTATTGTTTAGTTTTTTTAAATTTACATATTGAATCGTAAAATCATAACTGATAAAATCGTATTGAATATTGTTATACGAATATATCATTATTGATCCATCAAGTATCTTCCCAGATTACATCTATCGAGATATTACGCAGGCGCGCACACACATACATGCAGACTTACACACATCGAACAGACGTACACACATACACATGAGACTTAAATCTTACATGTCAGATCTCTCCGGTGCATTTTTGGAGTGTTGCTCACAGACCTCGCAGAGACAGCAACTCGTCGCCATTTTGAGGCTTAAATAACGTGCAACATCGCTTCTATACGACTGGTGTATATACAATCCGAATCATAAACATAGACTTTGGTGAACTTGGATGGACTGACGATCAGACTAAAGCGAGAGGTTCTCAATACGCGTCGTCCTCGTCTCGCACTGACGCCATTGGTTGCAGCCCGCAGCCGCTGTTGCTGTAACCAACATGTCGGAGCATGAAATCGTGGTGGTAGAAATTGGCGCAATATTACGAACTACTGTTCTCGAACTTAAGATTGAGAAAAGAAAGCAAGAAAGAAAGAAAGGAGGAAAAAATGTTTTTGGCTTCAAACATATAAGCAACTATAAAATATTTAAAAAACTAATTAATTAAAGTTCATTAATTAATTATAAATTAATTAATATGTAATATTAATTAATATGTAATAAATTATAATTAGTTATGTAATATAATTAATTAAACTTAATTTTTTAAAAATTCTAAACTTTTAATTGTACATTTTGGAATATATTTTCCAAAAATTTTTATAAAAATAGATCTAGGAAAAAATATTGTTTTATTTTAATCGAATCCTTAATACGAATTACATTAGATATGCACTAATATAAAAAAAATAATAAAATCATTATACATTAATTATATCACAAAATTTAACTACTTTAACTTTTGTGCGTAATAAAAGAAAGACATATCTATTCATATTATAATTCTTTGGAAGTGGATTGCAATCTCTTTTGAAACTCTGCTTGTGAAGTAGTAAAAGCTGATTGGTTTTTCAAAGAATCATTCATTTTTGTAGTCATAAAACGCACGATAGTTCTGCATGGAAATAAAAATTGATCGGTGTATCTTTTGTGAAAGAGTAGTAAAAGTACGCGCTACGTGCGTCACGTGAAATATTTATGACGGCTGTACTTGCATATATACATGAACCTAGAAAGATATTCCCAGGACATGGAAACTGTGAACTATGCGAAAGGAATCCCGAAATAGAACGCATCGTCGATCACGTTCATAACGATACCGTTCCGCGTTTTATTTTCGGTCACAACTCGTCCGCATCTTGTATTCCCATTTGTTTACGGCATCAATATTTTAACTGCGTTCAATGCAGCATAAATTACGTCGCGTTGTATGCGAGGACAAATGAACATGGAAACAAAATAGGAAATATTATTGCCACTAATAACTAACCCAGAGAAAAAATTGTTTCGATTAAAAAAAATGTTTCTTTGCTATACGGTTAAAAAAAAATTTCTTTGATATTTTTTTGTGAAAAATTTTTTTGATTTAAACATTATACTTTTTTAAATCAAATAAATTTTATTTGATTTTAAAAAGTATATATATAATGTTTAAATAAAAAAATTTTTTTCATTAATCAAAGAAATTCTTTCTTTAACCGTATAACAAAGAAACATTTCTTTAAATCGAAGCAACCTTTCCTCTGGGTGTAATAACTACTAACAACAGCAACATTTTGCATGACAATCGTTGCGAAAAAGTCTATCATCTAAAATTATAAACGAAAAGTGTTTTCCATTCTTGATGAATAAAAGCAAAGCGTAAATTACAGACAAACTTTGCAACTTGAGGAAATTTCCGCGAGAGGAGAAGAAAGATTCTGTCTTGTGCACTGCGGTAACTTCTAATCTGACATGTTCAGTTTTCCTCTATGCTTCAGACTCTAAAATAGCTTGTCTACAAAGCTTTTCTGATTTGTATATACATATATAAGCATTTTTCGCGAAATCGAGTTTTCAAAAATATATTAGTAATACAAAAAAAATAAATTAATAAATTACGTGCCTTCACGTACATAACAGAATTCCGTTGTCAAGATAAAATTTTTAGGAGATTTGACGATTTTTATTACATGTTCTCTTTGTTCAGTCATTAAATGTATAATATAAAATATATACTTTACGGGTCTACATGTACGTTTTCCTTTATTGAATTAAGTTGCTTTATTTGAGGATGATCACATTAAAAATTAATTTTAAAAAAACGCTAACTGAAGAGGCTAAAAATTTTTGTGTGATACTGCAACCGAAATTTTGACAATCATTGATCCGCCTCATCACATGTCATTAAGTCAATTTTTCTCAAAATTATAAGACCACAGCGCCAACTTTTGTATAACACTGCATAACGCATAAGGCATAAAACATAATGGACTTTTTATAAACCAAGAAATTGACCAACCATTGACTATACATAGTCGATTATTCTCATATTACTATTAGTCCGTTTTCTGGCTGAACTAATATATACTTTTAGAACTCAAAGTAAGAAAGGTACAGGTTTGATATTCAGTGAAAGCGAGTAAGAAAGTTCTAGTGCAGTATAATACAGTGCAGGAATAAAAAAACAGACCTAATGATTGGTCAATTTCTTACGGCTTAAGATTTAAAGCTTAGGTAGAAAGTAGTTGGTTTATTGTAGAAAGCCCATTAGAGAATCAATCAATCAGAGTATGAAATAAAAGACTCTGAACCCATGTGAGAAAGTTAATTTTTTCAAAAGTTAAGAGCTATCTTCACACGGGTGGATTGTTGATTTACTTATGCCTTATGCTTTCCGCTTTATGTATGTTAAATAAAAGTCTGTATGCAGCATTATATTATATAAAAGGCTTATACCATTCGCAGAATTAAGCCGATTCTACAATTGCGTATAAGTGCAATTGTAAGTGGTCGTAGTTGTAAAAATTCACCAATTACAACTGAATACGAGAAGAATATTCAATCGTGATTGATCAATTCTTACAACTACAACCACTTACAATTACGCTTACGCAATTGAGGGGGTGGAATAAAGGCATAATTCTACTTAGACCCTTTTTCCGGAGATTAGCTTTTCTATATAATATTGATCGTAATAAAGAAATATTGTAACATGTGACTTCTTAAAGACATTACATAAATTCATTTGATACTGTACCCATTTATGTATAATAAAAAAGTAGCAAGTTATTTTAATTTTTATTAAAATTAAAATTTTGTAATTAGGCCTTTATTCCGCCTATCCACTCAATTGTAAAATAGGTGCGCATGTTCGATTTATGAATGAGGCGATGCGCGCGGAAGTGGGAGGAGGGAGCGAGATAGGTCGCGCTTACTACGCACGTGGTAGAGCGTACGCACAGCTGACTCGCTTGCCTGAACGAAATTCTTGCTGTCGCTTCGTGCGACGGTAGTGCCTCACCGCGGCGATAGCGTATTCGCCAGCTCGCTAATATTTCCGATCAGATGAAATCGCAATGAATTGCGGCGACTTGCATTTAAATTCCGAAGTTTAGCGCATTTTACAGATCTGGGCCTCTATTCTGAAACTCTTGCAAGTTTTGTTATCATTATAACGTCGTTGCGCAGCATTTTTACCATGGTAACAACGTTATAATAGCCCTGCTGGAATCGATTTCATTCGCGAGATACAGTTGATTTATTTTGAAATATTTTATTTTGAATAACTACAAAAATATGATATATATGCATGTACATATATAATATACAGATAATTCTCACTAGGAATTATTTAGGCGAAAAAGATCTAGCTTTGATCGTCATAGGCCTGAATACGCTTATATTTAGTGTTTATTTTGAAAGCTCTATAACATCTCGAGAGGAAATGGGATGGTCGCAAAGAAATTCTTAATGATAAATGACATGATAGAAATTGAGATACCTTTTGCATATCTTTTTCTGTATCGAATAATACAGGCAGCTGGCATACACAGCGTATAAAAGCTGACATTTTAACGTATTCAATAAACTTGGAATCATGGATCTTTGGCAGACAACTCACGAGACGTAGTTAAATTGTAGCCGATATACATAGAATGCTTTTATAAAATTGAGAGAAATCAAAATATTGTGTTATTAAAATCGCTGTGTTTTCTGTGGTAACGTTACCCTGCTCTTTACATTTTATGATATGGAGCCGCCTCGGCGCCGCGACGATAGTAAATAAAGTTGCAACTCGTGTTTACGCGATCAGCGATAAGCTAAAGTGCTTTTTCGGCATGTAAAAATATTCGACAATAAAGAATATCAAAATAGTTTAAAATGGGATTTGTTTAAATATTATAAAAGTAAGAGAATTTTGCTTCAGAATAATCAAAGTATAATTATCTGTATCAATTTTTTTCTAAAACTAATATCTAAAGGTAAAAGAAAATTAAAATATTATTTATATTATCACAATTATATTTTTAGAATAATATAGAATGAATGTAGAAAGCATTCTGTATAAATAATAGAAAAGATCTAGAATCAAGAGTGGCCAATTTGTGACATGCGTGCCATTAATACGTGAAGACATTCTGTAACAGAGTGACACATCACAAAGATTTCGAATCTCCATAATTACATATTCACTGAGAGAAAGGATTTTGTTAATTTAGCAAGCCACCAGTACCTTTAACCAGTGATCGGTAAATATGTGACAACAAATTTTGTTGTTGTGATTGCTACTAGTCTGTTATACCAATCAGTTATTAG
>NW_017296741.1:322809-326877 GCF_001594075.2 Trachymyrmex cornetzi | reverse complement strand
ATGAGCCTCTTGTTTGCTAGCAATACTATTGATTATTTGTTACATTGACGAATTAATTTGCAATTGTAACAAATCGATCGTTTTTTAAATACACAGTTTTTTAAATATCACATTTGCTGTCGCTTGATTTGTTCCTATAACAAAATGATTTCTCTCAGCGTTACACAAAAAGGTTGGCTACTCCTGTTCTAATAACAGTAAATTTTTTAAATTTTATGTACAAGGTTCTTTGCCATTTATCCAAAATTTAATAATTATATATAAATTATATTTATAGAATTTAATGTATAATTGTATAAATTTATCTACACATTTGTTAGTTGTAACATTTGTCTAAGAAATTACTTTTTCGAATAAAATCTCACAGATAGTTACATTTCCACGGAATCTACTTCTTTAGTCTACACTTCCAGCTTGCATTCCTATCGCGCAATGAGATTCGCACCCGAATTCTTCCCTTCGCTTTTCATTGCGGCATCGTCGACTTTGCTCCGTTTTTCGTTTTTCTTTCTCCGAACCAGCGAGCGTATGTTCCGTCACGTCGGCCGTTTCGTTCCGCCGCCCCTTCAAGGGATGAAGGCGAATCTCTCCCCATTACCCCCGAGCTTCATTCTTTACCGTCGGATTACGCGAAAACGCGATCCGCTTGTTTCCCCGAAAAGCACATCCGCTTTTCTTTTCATTTGCCTTCCTTTTCTCGTGCATGAAGAAAAATGTGTTCACAGCCTGAATCTGTGCAAATACCTAGATTGTAATTTTATTCTTGTGTGTCGGTCACGATGTCCGCTTCATCGACTGTTGTAATAATGAAATCGTGCGTATTTTTGCAATTTTTGCAAGAAATCGTGCGGAGAAGGAAAAAAAAGTTATTACGAGAGAAAATTGTTTACTCATTTTCTTTCTTCAGCACTGTGATTTCACTGGATTTATTTGCTCACAGTTGCATATTCAATTATACATAATATTATCGTAAATTAATAAAGCGTGCCTCTGTAAATGACACTGTTCAACAACCAATTTTCTCTAAAGTGTCACAAATATTCTAGAAATATTTTTTGCGCTGAACACAATGCTGTTGGTAGAATTTGCATAGCGTCACGATTTTAAGTAAAAATTGAAGTGAAATGGATAAAAAATAACGTTGCTAACCATTTTCAACACTTTTTATGGCAAAATGAAAACCTGCTTCTAAATAAAGTTTACAGCATTTAAAAGTACAATTTAGAACTTTTAAATAAATTTCAGTTCACAATTTAACTTATTTTCGTCAAGTATATATATTTTTTATTTTTACAACTGTTATCTTTTAACAATCAAATATCTTGTTTTTTAATGACAACTGGACATCGAGCGACCTTGTGCACTACGTTCCTTTATTTTTTCTCATTATTACTTTCTGTATTCCTGTTTTTATGTTCCACGGTAGTAAGGAACTGTTTCCAGAATGCCCAATAAACCCCATTCTGTTTCACTTCTCTCCTTTTCTCTTCTTCTCTCTTTCCGTTTCTCGCGCGCGTTTTATTACCATCGTTATAGCACACCACTGTCTGCAGGGGGAGGGAAGACAAATACGTTTCCGCGGGGGTGCGTGCTGAAGAAGCACACTTCCAATGAAAAAAACAGTTTCTATGAGAAAACTCGTGAGAGGGATGTGGTCATCAAAGTATCATTTGGATCCTTCAATTATTGTTTCCCCCTACGTCACGGTTCCAACGAAAACGCCTCGTTAACCTATTTGACGAGTGGTTCTCCTCTGAAATTTTTTGCCTCGCGTCTTCGTTACACTTGTTCAAGGATTTTTCTCAGTTACGTGAAAATATAAGGTACTGTAATTTTAACTTCTTGAAAAAAGCATTTTAATTATGCGGCGATAATAGGAGGATGCTTGCTCTTTCAATTAAATCCTTATAAAATCAAAAATATAATTTAGATTTATGACGTGCGAGGAATTTAAAATTCAAATTAATTTAATTTATGAAAGAGTTAATCGTTTCATAAAAAATTAAAAGTCAACGCGGAAGATACATGTTATTTGTCTTGTGCGAGATAGGAATTGTTAGATTTAATTAATACGATGGTATTTATTCTGTAATTCTATTCGGAAATGATAAAGAATTCGAAAACTATGAACGATTTTGAAACGATAAACGATCACGATTTAATTACATTAATATACCATTTCTTTCTAATATTAGAGAGAAAAAATAAAGAATATATATATATACATATATATGGTATATATACAGAAGCAAGAAAAAAAGAGAAAGAAAAAACAAATTTTTGTTCAGACATCGCTTGTAGTTTAATTTCGTAAGTGCAAATGGTAATAAAAGTTGACAAATAACATAACGTTAGCAAACACGAGGTGTTGCTTTTTGATCGACCAATTATACTTATCGATATATCTTGTGACTAGCTTTAAGCACCTCTCTTTTTCACTCATTGCGTTTCTTTATCTCGATATGGCCGAGCGTGGTAATTTATGTTCGTTACGAACTCTCGCGATTTTTCCCGATGGACTTCTTAATCTCGCCCTCTCGAATCCCAAGGGATGAAAAAAAAGGACAGAAAACGAGTTGCAAGGTAGGCGGAAAGAAGTTAGTCTGAAAGTTACAAACTTTGACGATATCCACGTACAGGCCAGCGTCGCGCTGGTAGTATAGGCGCCCGAAAGCGGAAAACTCGAGCGATTGTTGTTGAACACGAGATAATTTTTCCTACTCCAGCTGCTGGAACAACAACAACAATTCAACTAAAAATGTATTGCACTATAAAAACAAACGAGAGAAATTCACCTGCAATTATTGAATCCTTGTCTTTTTTTTTTAAAGGAAAAGATTTGGCGGATTTTTTTTCTTCAGAAATTATTTAGATTTAATTTATTTATAAGAATCCATGTGTGAATTTTTTCTTTCCTTTTAAAATTATTCAAATTTAATTTATTTAGCATTTCTTGCAATTTGTTTATATTTTTCTATTAATATATTAAAGATTTATATATTATAAATTTATTTGAATTCTTCATCTTGTAAAATTGTGATTTAAATTTAAATCTAAAATTTAAGTTTACAGCTTCAGCTTTTGACTCGAAACGCTTTGACATTAGAATGAAAAAAAAAACGGACTTCATTCACATTCGCGAATTGGAATAAAGTTAACTTGAATTTTGAGGCGAGATTGAACCGCGTGTTGAACCGAGGAAAAGGGATGAAAGGGATGAAAGGATGTGTTGCCGTATTTTATAGTCTACAAAGTCGAAGGAAACATTCGATCTGGATGCGAAATACGGTTGAAGTTCGCAATGTGGAGATCCAAATTGACGAACGGTTTCCAACCGTAGGCATGGTTTATTTTATTTCGGGCACGAGGGCAAAGGTTATTGGTACGAGGTTTCACGAACGGAATTGCGATAGTTCCCGGTCCGGTCGGTGGTTTATGGACGAGTGTGCGTGTCGATAGTATACATCACGTCGATGGACTTAGAGAAAGTGCGAGGTCGCGTGTCTCTCGTTTTTCTCAAGTGTTTAACTTTTTATCTCGTTACTCTGCCACAAATTGTAATTACGTCCTGATTTATAATTATTGCTGGCCAATTTCCCACATCCATTCCGATTGTTTTTTTTTCTCCATTTTGTACTAACACTTTTTTTAAAAAGTGGCTGGCTGGAAAATTAAATCTTTTTTTTCGTATTTTAATTAAATTCGAAAATAAGCAAAAAATGGAGGCAAAGATGCTATAAATTTTAATGATGCAGTTTTGCAGTGAAGAAATGAAAATTAAATTGCGAGATACTTTCCAATCATGTAAATTATCATACATATCTGTTTTATTGTTTATGATATTTAATTTAAGTTTGAGACACATTAACTTTTAATTATAGCTATGAAAACTACACCTAAGTTCTAAAGCGTTCTGTTTGAAGTACAGATATTAAATATAAGTTTAAGGTATATTAACTCTTAACTACAGCCAGGGAATGGAAGTAACTCGTTACTTGTAACGAAGTTACAGTTACAAGTTACTTTTTTGGTAACTTTACTAGTAACTGCGTTACTTTTTTTCTTTGG
>NW_017296741.1:320907-322155 GCF_001594075.2 Trachymyrmex cornetzi | reverse complement strand
TTACTTTTCCTACTCGGTAACGAGTAACTGTAACTTGTTACTTTTAAAAAGTAACTTTCCATTCCCTGACTACAGCTATGAAAACGTAAGTTCTCTAAAGCGTTTTGTTTGAAGTATAAGATATAACTAAATTTTCACTTTACGACGATTAATGGAGGAAGGTTTAAAGTTTCTTTTTACAGTTTAGAAGGTCATAGTACTAATTCTATAGATTGTATCACCCGTTTAACATTTTTGTTTTGGATCCAAATGACTTGTTATTGTAGTCGAGGATTAAAATAATGTGTAAGAGCATAAAAATTAGATATGCAAATAAAAGTACTTACGTACTTGCATAACCGTGTTAGCAAGGTCTAGCTTGTTTATACAAGAGGGACTTAAGTTCACAAGCTCCCTTAGGTGTTTAACTCTCGGCTGCCTCTAGACAATTCTGCGCGAGAATTTACGTCTCTTTCCTGCTAGTTGGTATGCTCTTCGCAGCTGTTTTCTCGATGGAATATATCTCCTTTGCCCGCCATAAATTGGATCTGTTTGTTAAGCCTATTATGGGATTGTTTTGATGTCAAGTAAGTTTGGGTACTTTAGTCTTAAATCAAACTTTGGTTACCGGAGGTAATTCCGTATTGTCAAGTTGTTCAAAACAGACATATGCAGGAAAAGAAGAATTTTATTCATAAAAGTTGTGAATAAATTTAAATCACATTTTTTATTAATTCGATGTAGAGAATAATCGTTAAATCCTAATAGTCCCAAAATTATTTATTTGTCACGCTTCTGCTATTAGAACACGTATAAATAAAAGATTTTATATATATATATACAAAATGAAATTGGAAACATGATGCGAGATAGACTAGGCAAAATACCAATATAGGATAACATCGCTACATGGAGAATTGTTAACAAACAAACTCCCGTCGTTAACAAAAATAAAAAAGCGCCCGAATTTTGAACCGCTACTGTTACAGAAGTTGAACGATAAATGAATTATCACGTAGTAATATACGGTGCGTTCAATAGAAACTTAATATATAGCGTAGTCGAACGGTACACTGTTAGCAATTTCTCAATGAATTTTAATTAACATGTAAAGGAAGCATGAGGTTATGCATGTAATGAATGATGTAAATAAAAACTAAATTACAGTAGTCTTAAATGTGATGAACGTGTGTATTGAAATTAATGAACACATTATTGTAGAAATTAATTTACACGTTAATGAAAAGTACGAGATCTGTAACTGAAAAG
>NW_017296741.1:305672-320759 GCF_001594075.2 Trachymyrmex cornetzi | reverse complement strand
TTAACATGTGCATTAATAGTCCTTTCAGTTACAGAGAAATTAAACTTTATTCACCAATGTACATTAAAAGTTAATAAAATTTAAGAACATTTCTAACAGTGTAGATATTTTTGAGAAAAAATTTCTTTTACTGGGAATATTTTCGCGAAAAATTTACATCGTATTCGCAATCGTATATCCCCAAAGAATTGAACCACGATTTCACGAAATCGATTTATGAAGGGAATATCGACGAAATCGTGAGAACAGATATTTTTACCACTTCATCAAAGCACCATAAATCAGACCCGAGCTACAATAGTTTTCTCATAGCAAACAAACCACAATATTTTTCTCTTTCTCTTTCTCTGTCTCTTTCTTTCTTTCTTTCCCTTTTCTTCTCGATTGCTCTATTTGACGAAAGGGCTTGATGATCTATCAACTTGATTGGCCCGAGGCTTCCATCTTCATTTTCTCTCCGCTCTTTGAGATATATTCCTCTTCTTCTTCTTTGAAGCAAACGGTATTCAACAACAATTCCATTGATTGCGCATCTATTGGATTATAGCGATTGGGAATCTTAGAAATTGTGTCATTTTTGTTTTAAATGAAAATTTTTATAATGTGTAAAAATTAATGAAATAAATTATACGTAAATTTATATAATATATTATAGATAGAAATTTGAAAAATTATATTAAAGTGAAGCGTAATGAGATGTAAAATTAGGATAATTATAGCTGAAATTATTTAAGAATAATTATAAAAATCTATAAAAAAAATCTAAAATAACTGCCCATTTAATAAATCACATAAAACTCTAAGAAATCATAATTATGAGATTATAATTATTGTATCGTTAAAAAGTTTTTTTTTTTAATATAATAAAATTACGTTTATATGTATAAATATGTATAAATAAGTTCAAATATAATTGCTACCATTAATAATTTATTAACTGATTCTAACGTACCTACATGTTTTCAAAAAGTTCCTCTTTTTAACATAGTTTTTTTTTCAATTTCGCATTTATTTTTGCTTTACTTTCATAAATACAAAAAGGTTGGAAAGAATCGAATTGCACTGTATTAGTTGCGATATAATCGTTTCGACCAGCGGCGGATTAAATTTCAAAATTTAATCTCGTAAGTCCTTAAACTATCGAGCTGCAATCCGCAGATTTTTCCAGTCCATCCTGTATTTCCCGCGAGAAATTCCAGGAAGTAAACGAAGGGCCCAGTGAATCAATGCGATAAAACCACTTCCCGTGGAACGAACGAAAGTGCCTTTGTCAGGGATAATGAAGGACGGACCAAAATACATTTTTCTTCTTTACGTTCGTGCATAAGCTCGCGTCTTCTGCTGAAGCACGTTACCCGCAAAGCTCTCTCCAACTTTTCAATCCACGACCGTGAGAAAAAAAAGATTCGCTTTCTTCGACGAATTCCTTTCAATCTTTCGACTTACCGTCAATATTAAATTACGTGACGTACGTATGAAATGTGTTCGCTCTGTATTGCTTTATTAACATATCAAATCGTTCGATTTAATAAAATCCGTTTTATTCCTCTTGTGTGTTCTTTCGCTTTCTTTTTAACTATTTTTATTTCATTAATTTTCAACGAGTTTATCGGATTATTTAACCGTGTTTTAAATTAATTTGTTATACATAAATTGCTCTTGCGAAAGCTCCCGGAATGTTTGTATCGATGGAGATGCATCTCATATTCGTACCTGCCATTCGAATCTGAGCATGAAATGCTTGCCTTTATTTATACCAATTATTTCCGGTTTTATTCATTGCATTCCTAGGTTAACATATTTAACTCTTATTTTAAGATCGTCTTAAACAATGTCTTAAAATGCTTATAGGGATTTGGGGGGGATTGATTTATAATCTTAATTCTATACTTAAGACACAGTCTTAAATTTAAGAACCGATATAAATACTGGCCGTAATCTCGAATTTACTTCTCTCTCTCTCTCTCTCTCTCTCTCTCTCTCTCTCTCTGATATCATTAAAATACTTGAAAATTACGGGTAATGCTATATAAATTCAGCTATAATTTAGAATATGAAACGCGCGATATTGCGACGATAGTAATTATAGATTCAGTAATAATTTATTCAAGCTCGAGAAAAAACGGAAAACATTTGTCCGAAAGCGTTTTGAGCCGTATTGAATAGAAGTATTAAAATAGTATTTATTTTTACATTAGTTAACTCGTAGCGAGCTTATGATGCCATAAAGAGAGAACGTTGTTTTCCTTTATTTTTATTACACGCGCAATATACTTCGTGCGCACTCGTGGCAATAAATTTTGGCGTTACTTTCAAGCTGGGCGAAAACATTCCTTCCAGTATAAAGCTGGAAGAAAACTACGTCAAGGCTTAATAAAGATACATTCTTAAACGACATCACTGCATTATATTCGTTTATATCGTGTACGTTCGCAACATAATCATTATCGTTACTGTGTTTCCCGTCCGTTTATCTTCTAACTGGCGCCAAATTTATAGATTCGTCGCCGCGTCTAGGTCATATTTGACTTCGGGAAATCATAGCTTCTCCTCTGCTGCGTTAACGCACGTCCGTTCAGATTCGCTCGAATGCGGCTTTTAGAGAATAAGGTGCTTCGTATACTGTGGAAATAAAACCTGCAGTGATTCTCTCTTCCTTCCCTCGAGAATAAAATTATAAATATCAGGTGCCGTGCTCACGGGATAAAAACTAAATTAAAAATTACAGGTAACACATATGTCCGCTCCATATATTTGCTTAAATTAAATTATTAAACAAGAATTTCGTTTTACGTAAGATTAAATTTGAAATTGTGGATATCTCACGTCATATCCGAAAATGCTTAAAAATTAAAAAATTTAATATCTACGGGTTGAATATCGTTTTCCTAGTTTCGCGAAAATAGCTTTATCTTTACTCAAATTAACGTAATAAAGTTTGAGGTAAACGGCGACGACGGAGGGAGGGGAAGGTGGCTAACTTCTTTATTATAATCGGAAATTACTCGGCGTGACGAAAAGATTGCTTGCGGCCGATAAGGGAGAATTAGAAATCGAGAGAGAGAGAGAGAGAGAGAGAGAGAGAGAGAGAGAGAGAGAGAAAGTCAGAATATTGGAGAGTACGAAGGCAGTGGCAATTATCGAGCGCGTCATTGTAATTGCATCGACGGTCGAGAGTCGAGATTAGATTCGATGTTCAGGAACTGGTGGTTTCCTCATTCTATCTGTCTCTCTTTCTCTCTCTCTCTATCTTGCACAGTCTAGATTACGCTAATTGGTAGGTCACTGGCGAATATTAATTATCATTTGACTGCAGAATCGTGCAGCTACATCATGCGAGCTATCGCGTTCTCGTACTATTCGATAAGTCCCGGCCGATTTCTCGTACAAATTTCTATGCAAATAGCACACAGGACATGTCAATTGCTAACAAAAAGGGTTGAAATTCGACTTTTAAACTACATTCTTCTGGACATAAAACACTCGCATCCTCTCTTCCCAACAATTATATTTCAAAAGAATTTGCATAAAAAGACTTGTGGGAATTAGAAAATTTTTCTTACATTTGAGTATTTTTTAATTCCTTGTTATGTTCCTCAATATTTGAGAAACGTTTCAAAATTATTATATCGTTTCGTCTTTTTATTATAATTTTATTATTACTGATTTTTTGTTGCATGTATTATGGTTTTATTAAATTCTTTTAAATGATAAATACAGTATAAAGGTTACGCGATGAAATCTTTTTATATAATGATATTTTTAGGTTATAATATCTCATAGTTTTTCTTTAATATAAATTATTATTTTACACAGGAGATATCAATATTAAGTTTATATTAATATATAAAAAGAGTACTTAATTTGGGACGACCTACATGAGATAGAATTTTATAATTTTATGTAGTACATTATTTTCTCTTAACATATTTTCTTTTCACATACGTAAACTTTTTCTATGTATTTAAAATTACATCTTTATAAAATTACAATCGTACTTAAAATTCAATTCTTTCGCGTAAATTATAGGTCGTGCAAAATGATATTTAATTAACAATATAGGTTATAACCAAGGTAAGAATGTAAAACTAAAATGATATTTAATTCTTCTGTCGTTTGCCGTTTCATTTATTTCACTTACATTTAACTCGCGTATTTACGGTGTAAAATGCGTTTATTGCTTCATCCATCCAATCGGCATCCTCTGATATGAGTTACATTTAATGTCATTTCACATGAACGATCGATAACGTAAATTTTGTACGCGTTGGTATACATGTAATGCTGTACACGTAACATGGGGAGGAAATGGAGTGAATCCGTTGCTGTGTGTCTGCATTCATGTTACATAGAAGATCTGGCTCGCGAACTCACTCGTAATTTCACCAATTCTGTCAATCTGGGGTGCATTCCGATATTTACTGCCAGTACCGAAAATCTATAGTTTACTGTATAATTTCAGCACTGGCAGTGAATATCCGAACGCACTCCTGTTGTTGGCTGGTCGCGGCCAAGCGGAATTAACGAGCGATTTGCCCGCGCTAATATAACATGTCGGAAAGGAAAGGACGGAGAAATATAAAACGCATCGCACACACGTGATCACGATAAAAACCGAATTTCAACCTTGCGCATTTGTCATCAAGAAGCTTATTGCTCCACGATGGCAATTCGATATCGTGAAATATGTACTTCTATCGGTGATGTTTTTTCCTCCAATGCAACGCGAACGTGATTCACGTGTTTACGTGTAAATGTTTCGTATCTTTTATTTTCTTTAAATATACTTGACAGTAAATATAAAGATATCTGTAGGGCTGGGAATATATTTGAAATACTCTTATTTAAAACACAGTTTTTTGCAATACAAGCACATTTTGTATTTTATATTTCAGCGGATCACATGAAAATATTATTTTGTAATTAAAATACAATTTTGAGCTTTTTATACTTTGTAATTCAAATAATAATAACATTGATTGTCAATCTTAGTATTTGAAATACAAAATATTAAATGCTTTTAATCTTTTGTTATTAATACTGAAATATAAAATACAAAATACTTTTATGTGCTCTCATGAAATACAAAATAGGTACAAAATATTTGCGTGTGTTCCGTTGAAATGCATAATACAAAATACAATTTGTCTTGCAAATACTGTTTTTCAAATTAAAGTACTGTATTTCAAATATATGTCAGCCCTGGATATATGGTATTACATTTGTCACTGTGCACACCACTGATTAATCTAACATTATTATCCACAATATTTTGCTTCAAATATCAAAGATATAACCGAATCCATGCACGGGAGACTGATCGACTCTTTTTTCCTCATTTTTAAAACTATTTCTTTTAATATAAAATTAAAGTATTGTATTGTATTAGTGCATATCGTTCATTTCAACGGTTGATTATATGCGGACTTTAAACGTTAATCTGTCACATTGTATGATTTTCCCATCGCGTTTGTCTGTCGTGAAATCGAATACACGTCAATCGTGAAATCAAACATCGATTGGGATATAGTTGGAATTATTATGGCATTTCGAATCGCTATTTAAGCCCGCGACGGTTAAACGAATTGATGTAATCATATCTTGTTCGTTAATAAGAAGCGAAAAAGAAAATTATGAAAGTAATAAAAATATTGATACGGTTGTCATATAATACGTTTGTATATGTGATATCAGAAAATTCAATTTTTGGGAGTAGGTCGGCACAAAATCAATCTGTGAAGAGGTATATACGCGAAGAGGTATTTTAATAGCCCTCTCTGCTTCGCCGTGCCTCCTCTTCATGATCAATATAAAATAAAATAATGTTCGTACATATTAGTGAGAGAGTCAATAGCCCCTCGACGAATTGCAAACGTATTCTATTTAATCGGTCTGCGATGCTCATCGGAAGTGCACGGACGTTCATTGGGAAAGGAAAAATGTACCCGCCTGAAGTTAACAAATAGTTTCGATCGCAAATAGGCAAACTAAACTCTCACGGCAATTAATGATACTTCAGGCCAATCGCAATGAGAGAAATTGGTGCTTAAAGTAAATTATTCTTTCTCGATTGCTTTAATATATACGATATTTTGCACTGTTTCTTTTTTTTTTAACAATTGCCAAATACTGTGCGTTCCAAAAAATAAATTTTGCGAGATTTGATATTTCAAGATTTTACATGTATTTGTATTATATAATATAATATTATTAATAGTAGTATTAATAATAGTAGTAATAAAAGAATATAAAAATTTATGTATTATTTGTATTATATAAATTTTTATATTCTTTTAATAACGTTCTTTTCAGTAGTAATGGACGAAAAAAAACGATGCATCTGCTGATTAAAGGATTTCTCCGCATAATATTGCTGTAATTATGCAAGTACAATGTCCGACGATGAGTTTATTTCTTTTTCCTTTTAATGGCTGCGCTTTTTACAGACACGGTTTGTTACAAATTGTCTAATATCGATCTGGAATAATTTCTTTTCATGGGAGAAGGATCGATCGACTTGAAAGGCGACGGGATGAATTCATCGCGCGCGGATTAAAGAGCGAAGAGCGGAATCAGCTCTTTTTGCATGCTTTTGCATTAGAGTATTCGCGTGCTCATCTTTTCCAAATGAATCGGGCTCAAATACGTCGGTATATTCGTGTTGATAAGTAACGCTGGTTGTATTGCATTTACAGACCGTACCATCTCAGAAAATTCTCTTGAAAAAACGGAGACTCCTCCGCATTAATTTCGTGCTTGCAGCAAATTTATGCAGCACTGCGTTATATTAACTCTTATAGATATATGTTGCGTTGTGATTTTGCAACAGAATATTATAAGACTATTATACTTACTGTTGAACGTATACTTGAGAGTAATTTTTATTATTTATTATAAAATATGAACGTAAAATTAAAATAATTAACGAGATTTTTACGTTATAGCTGCATTTACATTCCTCAATTTAAAAAAAATATATATCATATTTTTTATAGTATAATCATGTATTATGCTTGAGATTTTAAATAAATTAATTAGTAATTTATAATCTTCTTCAGTCAATTTTCATTCTACGTGTCCCGATGTGCTATCGTTAACGAAAAAAATATTCCAATGAATTCTGCTGAATAAATTAATTATGTTTTTAATTACCAATTATTTCAAATAGATTAATATCGCACGCTTACGAATTTTAATTTGGCAGACTTACAAATTAAACGAACAAAAGAGAACAGAAACGAAATGAACGAACAAAATTATTTTTCAGGAGCTCCTGAAGGCAAACTGTGGGGCAATATACCAGGTGGACCACTGCCACCAGAGCAACCTCCACCGCCACCCCCAACAACTACAACAACGACGACGACAACGACGACATATAGGCCTTGGAGGACGAGACCCACCAGGCCCAATCACTATCCGGACGACGGTAGGCCTCGACAACCAGGTCGTTACCCACAGAAACCTGACTATCGGCCACACAAACCCCATCGACATCACACGACATGGTCGACGACGACGACGACAACGACAACGATGAGGCCTACGCCGAGGTTTAGACATCGGTGGACTCCACCACAGCGGGACGACGTGCCCGACAAGTGCGACACAAGTTACGACGCCATCAGCATCATCCGCAGAGAGGTTTTCATCTTCAAAGGACGAGTAAGCAACCAAATTTAAAAAAAAAAATAATAAAAAATTATGAAAAAATTTGCTGTATCTTAGAACGATATGATAATGAGCCTTTTAAGCGCTATATTATTTCGCTTTATCGCAAGGAAAAGAATCTCGATATCTACTTCCTAAGGGCAAAAGAATGTGCGCCTAGCATTTTATATCTTATCTTTTTAATTTCCGAGCATAAAATAAAATAATTCATGATATATTTGTATATCTACTTTGTCAATATTTAAAATCAAAATATTACGTTTAAAGTAATTAATTATTACATATACACACTTATACACATTTATATAATATATTTTGTATTTTACAATTCAATCAAATTATACGTGCAACAAATTTTCTTATAATTTCTGAGGAAGATAAATATTTAATAAAGTTGGAATCTGTATACTAAGGAATTCTCTTTGCTTGAATCCGCATTGCAGTATCTATGGCGAATAGGCGATCACGGGATCTATGAAGGATATCCGGCGGAGATCACGAGGTTATTCAATCTGCCATCGGGCATCGATCATGTGGATGCCGTGTACGAGCGACCGGATAAGAAAATAGTCTTCTTCATTGGTCGCGAATACTACGTCTTCAATGCCAACAATTTGGAACCGGGTTATCCAAAACCACTAACATATCTGGGGTTGCCAGCTTCCTTGGAGAAGATTGACGGCGCCATGGTGTGGGGCCATAACGGCAGGACCTACTTCTTCAGCGGCTCCATGTATTGGAGGTGATTTCTCAAGTCGAATTTGTACTCTCTCACTTATTATTACTTAGAGTTCATTATAATTCTAAACTCATCAATTCCGGTACAATTTTTATCCGATATTAAATGAAAAATAATCTGAACTGAAATGCGTTCCATGTCTCTCCGGACATAAAATAAAATTTGTGCACTTGTAATCCGATTCCTGTTGAACTTCTACTCTTTTTAATCCGTATAAATAAAATTTAATTCTCCAATTTAATCTTCTGCTTCACAGGTTCGACGAATCTGTTAATTATGTAGAACTCGATTATCCCAGAGATATGAGCATGTTCGCTGGCGTTGGCAATGACATCGATGCCGTTTTCCAATGGAAAAATGGTAAATTTCAAAAGCTGACATTCACGAAAAAAATAACTTTATTATAAATACAATTATTTAAATATTTATGTTATTCGGACAATTTATTATATATATTTATATATGAATAAATTTAAATTACTTTTAACGCCAAGTATAATATATTTTTAATATAGAAATAATCTATATTTTTTCAACATAATAGATAATAAGCAACTATACATATACAGTTTCTTAATATTTTACACAACTTTTATTTCAATTCTTATTGATTCTTCTAACGTTTTATAAATAATTCTCTATGTGTAACTTTGTCTATCGACTTTCTATCGTAATGCTTCCTTCTTTTCGACAGGCAAGACGTACTTCTTCAAAGGCAAAGGTTTTTGGGAGTTTGACGATCTCAGAATGAGGGTTGCGCACGAAAAACAAAAATTATCGGCGCCGGTCTGGATGGGTTGTTCGCCACCGGAAGTGGAGACTAACGACATCGAGACTAACCTGCCTAGGAAGTCGAGCATTGTTTCGGCTTCCGCTACTGTCGCCACGGAAGAAATCATGTCGATATTTGCCATGGTCGTAGCGAGTTTCGTCATGAGGATAATATACGTGTAAAAATAGAGGTAATTATTTATTGCTATTGCATTCGTTAATTTTTAAAGAGTGGTATTAAAGAAGAAGCTTTAAGATATTTCTAACAACGTTGATTAGTATTAAATAGGTATTAATTCAGAATTTAAGATGTCATGAAATATGTAATCATTATAAAGTGAAAGTTATACCTATAAATGTTATACAGTTAGTATAAAAATAATTAATGAGATATAGAATTTAATACAAGTTTTTAAATAATTTAACACCGAGCCGAGTATCTCTCTCTCTCTCTCTCTCTCTCTCTCTCTCTCTCTCTCATATTTGTAACTTCATTTATATATAATTGTGTATAAATGGAATTATATATCATTCCATTTATAAAGTTTTACAAAATTTCACATGGTCCGAGTAAACATTAGCAGTTAAATTTTAAATGCGTTTAAATCAAGCATTTTAAAAGTCAGAGAACAGCAGCTGTCATGTTTTTCTATCTTCTTTCAGATTATATAACGTACATGTCCCTTCCAGCTGATGTGCAACGAAGAGCATTTTGTACCTCATATATGGGAATTTCTCGTGCGAAATACGAATACCAGAAAGTCAACCGGATTCTTAAAGCGCGGACGTCGACAGATCGGCAAACACCGGAGATGGAAGACCAACTGTTCGTATATATCGGTTGGAGTTTCAAAGGAATGCCTGCGGCACGGATGGATCACAGCTATCGGAATCGATCTCATTGTTGAGCCTTCCGATGGAGAGATCGCGATAGCAGTACAAACGAAGCTCCAAGAATGATATCGAACTAAGTCACGAAGCTACGTTTTCAAAGAAGATATATGAAATAGCGATGAATTATAACATTTTAAAATATATGATATTACGAGGAAAAATTTTTTCTGTATATCTTTTACTTATTTTTTACGTCAATGATAAAATTGTATTGACATTTAATTTTCTCTTACAAAGAACGTGACTTAGGTCCATATCATCAATCCTGGAATAGACCGCGCCATCACGCTGCGCAGGAACATATTTTTGTATACTGCATTTTACATGACCGCATTTACATACAAAGTAATTAACTTAAGACGTAACTTTTTTATATCGCATAACGGATGAGCGACGGGTCCTCGAAGATACGAAAGGAAACGAGATTCCTTTGAGAGTATTTTACAAACAATTTTGCGATAATTTATGAACAATTTATCACTGCCGAAAATCCATCCAATGTTTTTCGATACTCTTTTTACAGATTTATAAATCGAGATAGGGATCCTCAGTCATATATATCCCTTCCAAGGACCAAAAAATTCCGTGATCACGTCCTCCTATAAATCGTCATGCGCTTATTAGTTGGACTGTCGAATCGATAATCTCAAAACGATAAAATTAGTCGATTCCGACAAAACACATTTTATATAAATATTGTATTAATTATTGATACCGTATAATTTAGCAAAAGAGGACACGGGCAAAACGCAGTGTCACCAGTTTTGTAAACTGTGATATTTATATACCGCGCGCGATCAAGTAGTTAGTGTAATATCAAGGAAGTAGAACAGAATTAATTTCGCAGATTTATATACAGCGTCAGTGTATCTGAGATATTTTGCATAAACTTTGCGAGCGTACTTCCTGATTTGTTTTAAGCTGATTTTTCCCGGCATGAGATTTTTAAGCGAATAGAGGTCTCAAGAGTGAAAATAAATAATGAAATCTCACTCCACATTTAATCTTGAGTGGATCTCAGTTCGACGGAATTTTATAAATACTAAAGCTTCAGTAACTAAGAGAATTTAATTAATAAAAAATTGTAAGTAAACGGTGAAGGTGATTGCTAATAAAATTTTTGTAAAAAAGAAATTGACTGAAACTTTAATATCGCGTATCGCGAATTTTCTCTGCGAAGTTTATAGTATTTGTATTCCCGACATACACCTCTGTATATATATATATGAACGTTATATATAATTATGTAATAGTATATAAGTCTCTCTCTCGCGCGTATTGCAGAGTGTATTGTACTATATGTCCGTAAAGCGCGCAGCATCAAAACGAAGACAAACGGAATAAATGATATTGTATTTGTTTTTTCGATTAACTCGACAATTTTGTCTTCTAGTTGAGTATATCTTTGTTACGGAGAAGCAAACGCATTGAAGTGATGCGTCTCGCAAGTTCTACTACGAGGCGAAAACTCCAATCCTCTGTTTATTCCAAACTTAAGAGAAAATTAATGTAATGTGGCGATTATATGCTTTATACGTATTTTATATATTGTCAGTTCGTGCTTTATTTGTGTATATACGAAAATAAAGTGATTTTATTAAACACATTCAACTCAATATGCTGTAAAAAATTTCCAGTATAGCTTTATATACGCATTATTGAAAAATATCAAGCTGAAGAAAGCAGGAACACCTGGTATATTTGTCATTTATATATATATATATATATATTGTTCATATATTTAACAAAAGCATTGTACATTTCAGCGGATCAACTTTAGGATATGTCAACAGAATTTTTTTCCTTCTCTTTACAGCATTATTATACATTGCATTACACCAACTGGACAGATGAAATATGATTATTTTGTTTGTTCCTCGCGGTTGATTTATTCCAGGTTGAGCAAAGGATATGACGACCATGATGCGTTCAAATTCAAATTTCGCTATTTGCGTAGCTTAAGTTCTAACTAACAATGATTTCACGATAATGTGATGGTTCATCCTACAACAGCAAAAGAATAAAATTCTCGATGAACAATATAACAAAAAAATTATAGATATTTTCACTGATAAACGTAAACTCTTGATTATATAATCCATATGCGGCCCAACATATTGGGGTCTTAGGCTCGTCCCAATTTTTTGTTAAAGATAAGCGACATTGGCGTATATTTTATTAAGCGTATGTTCGAATCGCACCATAGCGCGTCTTTGGAAATCTCTTTGGAAATCGCGCTCTCGACGTGACAGAGCTTCATCGATACTCGCGAGGTCGTCGACGAGGCTCGCACGAGGAGGCCGATCTCAGCCGCTGCTAGGGACACAAATCCGACTGATCCATCCAGGGATTCAAGGCTCGCAGAGTGAACCGCACGATCGTGTCTACTTCGGCCATTGCGCCCATGCCCACGTCACCACACATCAACGTCTTGGATACGCAGTGCACTTCTTTATAGCCCCAGGATTTGAGCAGCGATACCTGAACAAAAAAATAAAATAACTGTTTTTATTATTAAAAAAAAAAAAACTACACATAAGAAGACAGAACAAATTTAATTATGTTGATCGTTAATTGCTGTTTTCTACATCTGTTTACTAAAACTTTTTAAATACTTTCATTGTTTTAATAAAATTTTTGGTTTTCAAAAAATTTCATCTAAATTCAAATTTCATTTCAAATTGAAAATTAAATTTAATTCAATTTAAATAAATAGTATACATATGCAATTATTGTTCCTTTTACATCAAAAGTTAATATAAACAGGATCATGTATTTTATCTATTTAGCTGTTTTAAAGAATATATTCTTGACACTGTCTTCTTTTAGCTTAATTTTCAATATATTGAAATTCTATTCTTTCCATCTTACTTGAGGCATTGTAACTGGATGTTCCCACATCCTGGTGTTCATTGCCGGACAGAAGAGGAGTGGCTTAGAAGGATCCCATGCGCGTGCCACGCAGGTAACAATATTGTCGCATATGCCACTGGCCATCTTGCCCAAGGTGTTAGCATCCAACGGCGCTATCACGAATACATCCGCCCATTTCACCAGATCTATGTGCAGCACTGGATCACCACGATCCTGCCAGGCAGCCCACTCTACTGTGTCGGATAAGACCTGGATATCGGATGGCAGCTGAGCATCCTTCAGGAAATGTTTAGCTCTCTCCGTCACAACTACTCTCACCTCCAGATTATTCTGTCGCAGCATTTCCACCAGCTGGGGCAGCTTGATCGTAGCCACACTACCAGTGCAACCTACCAATACTCTTTTCCTGGAGGAACTCGCCATTTTCTTTACCTTTGTGTTACCTTCTGTTCTATATCAACCTGCACGAAGCCTGATAGACTCTTAGTTTTTTCAACGTAATAAATATTAGAACTCTCTATTTAAGGGATATTTATTCTCTTAGGCCACTTGGGTTGCAACACAATCCAATCGCATAACAAGCTACAAGAATGCCTTTACGTTAAAGCTCAAGAAGACCGATCCAATGAGTATCGGGTAATGTAACCAAACTTTTAATTTTCTTTCTTATGAAAATAAAAGGTAGATACACGAGTTTTTAATATTGTTCAGTTCTCTCTCTCTCTTTCTCTCCTCTTGGTCTTTTTTTTTAATCTATTGTCCTTATTGTTACTTTTTCTCAACTCTGAGAGGAAGTCCTTGTTACACCTGGCTGGCAGTGCGTATAATCGTTTGAACACACTGAATCACTGAATTATCGTAATGGCATCTTATTTACATCGACAGTTCCAAGAGCACCGATTAGACAAAGTGTACCAGGCACTCGAAGAGACTCAAGACGACAACAATGACAACGACGATAAGGATATGACCCCTCCTTTCTTAGGGTATCTGCTATCTCGTGACCGATATCGACGTTACGTTTCCTTGGCACCCTTGATCTCATCGGTGAAGCCGAGCTTGGACCAATCCTCGCGCGTCATCAAGTCGTGGTCCATGCGGCAGCCGAGGTACTCCTTGGCGATGTCGCGACACATCGTGTTCTGATGGCGATTTTCAGACAGGCAGCGCATGTACCTGATCATGGTGCTTTTGCAATGGCCCTCATGGTCCAGCGGGAAGCTGCCGCGCTCCGGCGGCGTTGGCGTGAACAGCCTCTGCGAGAACGTGTACGAGGACATACTACGCCACTTCACGGACGCGCTGAAATCATACGAGAATGCGCGAACACCTCGTACGATGAACACTTGGAACGAGTAAGGTCTCTTCAGCCTCCACGGCGGTTCGCCATCTTGGCTGACCGTGATCCAGATCCACAACGATCCACACTTCTCCGTCGCTCCCCCCACGCCACCCCACGCCTAACCAAATTCATCGACGAACGCCCCTGTCGCCCGTCACCCCTAGAGAACGACAGGATTTTCAGCGCCGTCTGTCTCTTCTGGCCCTTGAGATGGTGAACTAAACGCGACCCACGTGACTAGGAATACAGAATTTGCGGTAACTTTGAATCTTCTATCTATTTCTGTAGCAACATGAATTACCTTTTACAAAAAATGACAGTAATGGTGCGGTCTCATGGTGCAGAATTGGCGCAATGCGGAATTGGCGGAACGTTCGTAATTGGTCGTGACTTTATTCCGCTGATTCCGTTCCGCTAAAATGTATTTTTCTATGTCCCATTGAACGGAATTTGCTGAATGCGCAATTAGACCAATCGTAAGTCTTCCTAGATCACTTTCATTAGATCTACCAGAATGGCACAGGACTACAAAGTGCACAAGCGCTGCGTGTGTTGAGAATCGAAATTTATCAAACCTTTTTAATACTTTACAATAATAATTAAAGTATTAAATAAAAATAATAATAATTATTATTATTATTATTAATATAATTATAATATAATAATATATTATATAATATATAATAATATATAATATATTATAATAATATAATAATAATATAATAATATTAATTAATATTATTAATTATTATTATATTATTATCAATTACATTTAATTATTTTTATAAGCGATTAT
>NW_017296741.1:295131-295755 GCF_001594075.2 Trachymyrmex cornetzi | reverse complement strand
AATTAATATTATTAATTATTATTATATAATAATATATAATAATATTTTTATATATCAAATAAGGCTAATATAAACTGAAAATAATGAGAATTGAAGCTAATATGGTTGAACAGTATTTTAATTAATACAAATTATTTCATTGGATTGTAATTATTTATGTTACGTTTTATGTGTAATGTGCGTTCCTTATATAAATTTCGTAGTTTTGTCAAATTGATTAAATAAGCCCACAAACGTAAACGACGGAATATAGTTTATATGTTATTACAGTTTTAAGTAATTGTATTATATTGTATTTATTCCAATAATCATATATAATGTAAAAAAATTCTAAAGCTTGTTTATTTTCTATTTTTCTGATTTGTTCCAATCCTATTATACTTCGCCCCAACATATTTGTCAAATTCTACAATTTAAATCAACTAGAAAAGTTTTTATATACATAACGATGAGAGTTCAAGATTCGTTCTTTTTTTAAAACCGATTAATTGTTATGAAGAACTCGGTAGATGTGCCTATTATACTAATTGAAATAAGTATTAATAATGTATTGATTATATATCTCCATAAAATATTTAATATAATAAAAATTTAATTCAAGCAAAGTTTAAGTCTCATATATAT
>NW_017296741.1:287466-295115 GCF_001594075.2 Trachymyrmex cornetzi | reverse complement strand
AAATTTATATTTATATTAATAATGTAAAAAGGATATCTCTCTACCCGACAGATAAAAGATCTATAAATTTCTAGTCATACTTCTCGTGAATTTTGTTTATTCTTATCTACAAAGCATTATCTCGAATGCATCATATGTTACAACAATATAATCGACTTAGAAAATATATTTCAACCCTAAGATAACGGAAGGCAAGATAACAGCAGGCCACGATATTTTCGTAAATCAGCTTCAAATGTGTTCAAGATTTATAATGTATTTCAATCTTTTCTTCCTTTTTTTTACCTATTAGACGAAGACTATAATAAAGACTCTCTGACTGGAGAGTATTATAATATCATATCCGAAGAGAGATGTGCGTGAATTAATTATCGGAGAACTTTACGTCCAATGTTCCGCTTTTTACCGGCGTGCACTACAGGAACTGTTTTTTAAAGCGCGCAAACGCGGAAAATAAATATTAAATAAAAAGATAATTAGTTAATTTGAGTATCTATTATATACAAAATGACATATTCGCCACAAATATTATAAAATTAGATATTAAAGCTGGAAAACGAATGTATGTTCCCTTCAAATATATTGTATATATAAACACAAGTAACAATCAATTATTATCTTCATTTCAATATCGATATATACTTCCATTTTTTCAAATTCCAATTAAATTAAATATATCTGATGTAATTCAATTAATAAAAAATCTATTGTAATTTATAAATTAAATTTCTGTAATATTATGTGGCGATAAATTATGCTAAAAATAAGTTAATAAATCTACGGTAGTCAACTAGAAGAAAATTATCTAAGGAGATAATTATACGTTGCCGAAACTTTTATAGAGGAAGACCTGATTAAATCGCAATTTGGAGGGAACATAAATCTTTATGTTTTTTGGATGTACCCGTTTTACGCGGGAAGACTTATGCTCGGATTTAAGATCCAATTGAAAAATCTGGCATACAAAAATATACTCTGTAAAATCTAACAGATCTTTTTATAGCTACGGGACATTTGGCAAGCAAACAAAACAAGGCTATGGACGTAATATTAAAATGTTTCGGCGTCGTCACAGTCGCGCGTGTCGTGTCCGAACATCTCGCAGGTTTCACAATATGGCCTTTCCACGGATTGCTTCTTCGGAGTTTTTACCGTTCTCTCGGCGCTTTCCATGAAATCCTGGGCTTGTCGGGGACAGTCTTCCGTCTCGTGCAGATCGAACTGATCGCAAATATCACAGAACATACGGGGCGCCGCCATTCGTTTGTCCAGCGTGCTTCGAGTGTAATCCTCGGCCTCGTTTGCGGGAACCCCCATCTCGAGAACCTCGATCTTACACAGCAAACTCTCATTTTTACGTTGCATGTCGACTATTATGGAATTTAGGAAGTCTATTTGGCTCTTTGCGGTATCGTTCTCCTCTTGCAATTTCGTAACGTCGATATCCCTCGCGACGATGTGCTGCTTCGTGTCGCCCATCCCGTCATATGTGTTCTTCAGGTTTTCATGCGACAACTTCAATTGATTCGTTGCCTCCATCCATTTTGCAGTGACTTGCTTGTTCTCTTTTTCCAGCCGGTTTAGCTCATCCAGAAGTCGCTTCTCTTCCACCTTGGCTACATTCAATTTCTCCTGCAAATTTTGCACGTTTTTGTTCACCTCTTTTTCATTGTTCTCCATGATTTTCGCCAGATCGGCTGATTTCGTTTCCTGTTCTTTTAAATGCTTCTCGAGTGTGTTCACCGTGTGCTGCAACTCATAGATTCGCTTGTTCGCGCCACTCAACTCATTCTGCTTCAACTTGATCTCCTCATTCCGTGTCTGTTGTTCTGCCTTGACTCTTTCCACTTGCGCGTCTTCCAGAACCTTTACCTGCGCCTTTAATTTACCAATAATAGCTTCTTTATCATCTAAATTGGTTTTGTGCTTATCGACAGTGTCTTGCATCAATCGCAACTTGTCCTGCAACTCTTTATTTTGTTTATTTATGTCTTCAATCTTCTTCTGCTTAGTTACAACTTCGGACTCTAACGAGTTCCGCAGTTTCAGCATTTCTTCCTCCTTGGAAGATTCTGATTCTTTTACCTTAACTTCTGCTTCTGTCCGCAGCTTCTCTTTTTTATCCAACTCTTCGTGCAAATTCGATAACTGAGTCTCCACCGACTTCACTGAGTTTTCCAAAACAGTCTTGATCTCGGACAATTCATTAATTTTACTTTGTTTCTGTGCGATCGCCTCTTGTGCGTTCTTCAGTTCATTGTTATTACGAGTATATTCTTCTTTCATGGAAGAGATTGTAGTATTCAATTCAGCTATTTGAACCTGCGATTTTTCCGTTTCCGCTCTCGTCTTTGATATTTCGTCAATTTTGCCTTTAATCATTTCTTCGGCGTCCTTCAATTTGCTCTTCAACTCTTCTACCGTACTTGTCATTGTATTTAAAGATGTTGTTAAATTTTTATCGATAGTTGCTTTATCGTTAACTAAGGCATCATGCATTTTCCGTAATTCCGACAATTTATTTTCCACTTCCTGAAGTTTCGAATCTTTCTCCTGAAGTAAATTCTCTAATTTTGAAGTTTCGTCTGACTTGGATTTCAATTTCTCTGTCAATTCCTCGATCGACCAACGATTCGCACTTTGATCGGCCTCTAGTTTGCTTTTACATTTTTGCAAATCTTTAATGTCATCATGCGAAGTCGACAATTCGATCGACAAATCCGTAATTTTTTTCTGTAACAAGGATATCTCTTCTTGATAAGAATTTCGCAGGATTTCGCATTCTTCACGAAAATTGACGATTTCTTTATCCTTCTTTGTCAATTGCTCCGTAAGGTTGGTGACTTGGTCAGACTTTTCCTTCAAATTTATCTTTGCGCGTTCACCTTCTTCTACCTTTAACGATAATTCATTCTTTTCTTGTTCATATCCGCGTATCTTCTCGACATAATCTGCATTTGATTTTTCAGTCTTATCTATTTGCGACTCCAAATTTGATTTCTCTGAGCATAGTTGCTCAACTAACGTCATATTTTTATTTAACTCCGTTTCGGTATTGGAGAGTTTTCCCTCCGTTTGTTTCAGCGCAGTTTCCGTTTGAAATATCTTCTCTCGAGCTTGATCTAATTCCTTTTCTTTTCTTCGCAAGTCCTCATTGTATCTCGACAGCTGTTCTGATGAATCGGCGGAAGTGCTAATCGCACTCGCTATATCGGATTCCTATAATTAAGTTTAGATCATTAATCCAATGGATTAGTAACTTATTATTCATGAGAAGATTAATAACTAATCATTCTATACTAACCAGTTTTTCCTTCTGTAACGAGAGTTGCGATATTTTTTCTTCCGCTCTCGCGACTTGTCCATTTAATTTCTGCATCTTTGACTCAAATACGCGAAGTTCGCTCTCCAAATTTGTTTTTGTTTGCTCAGATAATGTGAGGCCGTCTTGCAATTCTGAAAGATTTCAAACAAGCCATGTTATGTTTATATTCACACATTCGTAATTAATTTTACAAATTTAAATTGAGAACTAAGCAAACTTCAAATCTATACCTGTAGTTTTCTCGAGAAGATGTTTAATCTCCTCATCTTTGCTCGCTATAATTGCTTTCAAATCGGCGATATCTTTCTCCAGTTTAACGAGCATCATGGCTTTTTGCGAAACATCTGCATTTATCTCGTCAATATATTTGACTTTGTCATTAATTTGGGCCTCAAACCGTTTAGTTATCTCTTCTATTTGAGCCACAGTAGAATTTCGCAATTCCGCGAGTTCTTTGTCTTTTACTTTCAATTCCTCGCTCAATTTGTTTAATCGCACGGCAGATTCCTCCTCCGAAGCGATTAAACTAGCTAGATCTTGCTCCTGGATTGATCACATACCATGAAAATATCATTGCAAATGTCACATTCGTGCGAAATAAAAAAAAAAGAGAATACTCTTACCAATTTTTGCTTCTCATGAATAATCCTGACATTGTCGTCACTCTTAGATCTATAGTCTTGAATTTGTTTTGACAACATGCTATTGCTGTCTTCAGCCAATTTAAGCCTCGTAATTAGCTCTGCAAAATATTTGTGATAAAATCAATGAAACCTCAATTCGTAATTTATTTTTCATTATTACATACTTTATCATTATATATTTTTATGAAAATACAAAATAATTTGCACAATGAATTAAATGCTAGATTATCACAAATATTTCATCGAAAGTTATTCTCGTAGAATGTCAATCAATACTCGTAAATTCTACACAAGCAAAACAACCGAAAGATAAAATTTTTTAATTATTCAAATTTTCTTAAAATCCAAATTTTTTAAATTTTTATTTCTATGGTACAAACCTTCTAATTTTTGTAGAGCGCTAATTAGTTCTTCATCCTTCTTCCTGCAGAGCTCTCGCTCAGCGGCCAATTCGGCCAATAATCTTTCAGTCTCGGATATTTTTTGACCAAGTTGCTGCGAGACTTCCTCGATTTTTGTGTCCCTCGCTCGCAATTGTTGCTCAAAAGATTCCGAAAGTTCACGGATACGATTAACATTTTCAGCCTTCAAGCCCTCCAGAGCTGCATTCTGTTGCTCTAACAGCTTCTTAGACTTGTTTTCTAGCTCCTCCGTTTTTACTTTGATCAATCGATCTTTCTCTTCGATGGTCTGTCGATATTCCGACAGCAATGAATCCTTTTCGCTTGCACTTTCTTTCTTCATCGTTTCGATTATCTCTTTCGATTTCCGTAACTCCTCGCTCAATATATTCGTGTTCCTCTCAAATTCCTGCTTCAGATTCTCCATCATTGTCTCTTTGTCTTGCAAGTTTTGTTTGACAGCTCCCAGTTCTTTCTCTAGACGACTCTCAGACTCTCTGTGGGTCGTGTTGTCCTGTTGCGTTTTGCTCACCACGAGCTCCAATTCCCTGATACGTTCCACACATTCGCTCACTAGACCCGATTTCTCTTGTACTTCCTTTTCCAGACCGTTTTTTATCTCCTCCAAGCTCTGATTACGACTTTTCAGATCTAAAAGCCCATTTTAGAATAAAGGAGGGGAAAAATCGCGTAAGATTTAAAATTAAAAAAATTTAATAGTATTTTTCATTGGCAGAACTGGTACACATTAAAGCCATTGTACATTAATCTAATCTGAATGTAAAAGTGAGATATCTCAATTGATAAAATGTCCAATGAATATTTTATTAAACAGTACAATAAAATGTATTAAAAATTTCGCGGTTTAATTCGTTCCTATATTTTTATTAAACATACATCTTTACATCAATTTGCATACAATCACTTCAAAGTATATTGAGTGCGCATTAGTTTTGCAAATGAAAAACGCTGTAAGATCGGATCGTGCATAGATCTAATGCCCTATCACAAATACCTTGAAGCTGAGAGTTTTGCGAGTTAGTCGCGCAACTGATCTCGTTACGTAGTCGCGCCAATTCCTCTTCGGCCTCGAAAAGTTTGGTACTGTCACGTTCCATTTGAACGACGCGTTCCCGCCGCTCCGCCGCGAGTTCATCTTCGAGCTCTTTGATCCTGCTTTCATTTACAGTATTTATGACCTAGTGTGATAAGGGCAACTGTTTAGTCTCTAAGGAGATACGAGGTCATACAACGAATCTGCGTTTCGGGTATTAACGCGCGCGCGTACAATTATTTCCTCAATTACGAAAAATATAAAGATACAACAATTGATATTTTCCAACAATTGATATTTTTTTAATTTTAAGAAAGAATCGTATTTTCTTCTACTTAAAGAATTCATAATAAATTAATCAAAATTGTCTACTATCTTGGAAAAAAATTAAATTCATTGTATAATTTTCTACTATTGAAATAAAGGACACACGTGTCAAATAAAACCAGATGTGATTTAACTATTAAAGTTTACATTCGTATTATGTAAGTTTGTTTAAACAAAATAATGAGAATAAAAAGAGACATTGTTTAAACTTCCAGTAATTATAGAAATAATAAAGCCTATTAATACCCGAAAGCGTACATGTTAAAAAGTAAAAAGCACAACTGATATGCAAAGCACAGTCTATCGAAATGAGAATGAAATAAATACTTTATCGCGTGGAGAAAAAGAAGAAAGAAATAAATTAACAACTTTACGCGTATATGTGCCCAATTCATAAGAAACATATTATTCAATTTTGGCATTCGTGCATACAAACATATATCACAATCAAAGAAATATTTAACACAAATAACTTCAAAATACGAAAAAAGCAATTAAATTAATGCAAAGCATAAAATGATTACATAAATAAATAAATAAATAAATAATTAAACATAATAACAAATAACGAGTACATCACGCCTACATTTTTTTATATCTTTGTGCATACAAAGCGTGTATAATTTGTGAAGCTCACATTATTCCATTACACAAAGCAAAGCGTGACCAAGTTAACCATCTTCAATCCATATTTCTATTAAAATTAAATCGCGAAGAACGAAATTATTTAATAACAATTTGTACAATTTTAAATTCAAAAGTGCTCGACGCGGAATTATCACGCGTGATTCCATATTTCAAGTTAGCGCGCAATTAATAAGCAAAGGATGATTAACGATATCTAGGACGTCAGTGTATAATTTAATTTTGTTAATATGACCGGCGCCAAATTAGACAGCGATAGCGTTTCTTAGCGTTTCTTATTATTGCGCGTTCCACGTCAGTTGGATCTCTGATAGAACTGCGACGAAATGTAAAATGACATGGCTAGAGTGATGATTAGGCAAGCGGTGCCCAAATACTGCGTCAATCCTTCCACGGGTCCGAAACATTGGATACTCACTCTTTGCTCAGATCTCTCTTTCTGAAAATAAATGATAAGTTCACCGAATTAACAGAAAAACTGAATGCATTCTCTTCTTTTTTTATTAAAAAAATACCAGATCTTTCTTTTTTTCTTTCCTTAAAAATTGTTTAAGTGCAAAACTCAACAGAATTTTTAATCAGATTAATTTTTCTAGTTAAAATTTCTATTTTTGTAGAATATAATTTTGATATCGGTATCGATAAACCGTAATTCATATTATCTGTTTTGAAATAACATTTTGAACGGGATATTTTTGCATAGAATATTCTGGTGCTAAAAGTTGTTAGATTAATTTTCGAGCTTCTAGCAAGTCGATGTAGCTAAGCACGTGTTGTAATGTACGTCACCCGCCACCGTTATTCCGCGTGCGTACCGAATTGCGCATTTACGAAAGCGTGTACAATATTTCGAATAATTACAGAAAATACCATCCAAAGTTTCCAAGTATGACAAAAGAGATATTTATGATTATTATTATTATTATTATTATTATTATGTAGAACGGAAGTACATATTTAAACAAATCAGGATAACATAACAAAAATTTAAACATTATTCGTCTAAAATATCGCACGAAATTCTTTTTCACATCTTGAATCTATATTCGTGAAAAAAAATTTGATTGCAATATTAGACATTTTCTGAAATATAATATATATGTATATCTTATATAATATTATTAATATCAAAATATATAAAACGTGAACAAAATAATAGCATGAATGAATATACTTACTCGAGATTCCGGATATGTATTTTTTCTTTTTTTTTTAACGAAGGACTTAAGGCCGCAGCACAGACTTTTGCATAA
>NW_017296741.1:231808-287115 GCF_001594075.2 Trachymyrmex cornetzi | reverse complement strand
GCATAACGTATAGTGAATCAACTAATCAGAATCTTTCCTTTCCTCCCATTCCATGGAAAAGAATTTCGATTGGCTTATTCCCTTATGCACTATGCATTATGCGTTATGCAAGAGTCTGTGCTGCGGCCGTTAGCATTTATTATGTCTGAGATAAATTGTTACTTATATTCTTGAGCTGGTATATAAATTATCCTAATAGGTGTATGTACCTGTATGTCGTCTTTATTCACGGATTCCTCTTCGAAGCGAAATAAAAGATCCTCGCACTTTCGTTTCTCATCTTCCAGCTGCATCGCCAACGTACTCTTCTCGCTGATGAGTTTGGTGACAGTGAGCTCCGCTTCGCTGACCGTCTGCAGCATCTGTTCGCGATACTGAATATTGTCATAAAAATGTTGAAGAAAAAAAAAGATGGAAGATGGGAACAGAGGAACTTTAAAACTAGGACAAAAACTTCAGAACGTAAAGACATTGGGTTTGATTTATCACATCTGATAAGATATTTCCATTGACGTTGCATAATCCCTGCAAACAGGGATAAAAGCGCAAAAAATTAAGCATAACTCTTAACTTTAAACGTTTGTCTCTTTTTAAAAATACATCCATCGGCACGATTCGATTTTGACAAATATCGTTTTGTAAATATCTACCTTATCATATTCTTGCTTGATCGAAAGCGCCGATTGTTCCGCTTGGTCAGCTTGATTCGCCGCCTTGGTGACTCTTTCGCGTTCCAGGTCCCGCTCTTTTCGCAGGAACTCGATCTCCTGCTGCTTCTCTTTCAAAACCTCCTAAAAGTATGATCCGAATTCTAATTCAACATCGCGATGACGCGGGAAATTTTAGGAAAAAGAATTTTAGGAAAGAGGAATTATACCGCAATATTAGCGCGCAATAAAGTAAAATAGCAATCAAATTCATATTTAATAATATTATTATGATTGCAGTAAAATAGCCTATACACATTACATCCACGGCAGAGTTATCGCAAAAAGAAAACGCACAACTAAAACAATTTTTCTATTTCTTATATTTTTGTAAAAGCTGTCGAGCAGGTTGGAACAAAGCGAGATGCTTTTATGTCTGCGTCATACAAATTATTACAAACTGGGAAAGCCAACTTGCGATATCAAGCAATTAATTCTTACATATCGATATATCTTTATAAAAATTTTTATAGAAGCCGGGATAGGATAGAATGGAGATAAATAATTGCAACAATTTTCTTGTTACGTCGTATAAGTTTTTACAAAACGAGCGAATAGGCAATACTACGCACTCACTGGCTCTCTACTCGAATTGAATATTAAATTCCAATAAAAATAAGACGAATGTCACCGATTAAAAATCCTCCGATTGACCGTTTATTCGCATTGCATTCCGCATTATATAACAGCTTTGCCAAGATCATGTAATCATCAAGTTTATAATTCGACGCGTGATAGACACAGATATGCAACGTTCTGAATCGAATGCAATTAGCAATATAAATCAATGATCGGTACTTTAGATCGCATTATCCGAGCGGCAGTGTTTGATTAATCGGCTCGATGATGCTGGTCGTCGTTTCTCTGCCAACGCAGATATCGATCTGTGTTCAATTATGCCGTAGGAAATCCTTAAAGATGAATTAATCGAGCAACTGAGATAATCTCGAGGAAGAATCGAACGTAATAACGGCGATTTGTTAATTATTTGCATATGTAAATAAAGCGACGTAGGAGAGATACTCACCTAGAAGCCAGAGGACATTACGAGGAAGGGACATTACGTAGGATTTTATTAACATTATATACAGAGATCACTATGTATTATAAGTATCAACGATGCGACGAGCGATAACAATAAATTAACGGCAAATAATAAATAAATAAAATCGCAGTCGGCAATCATTAATAATCGAGTCTTGCTAATCAACTAAACACCTCGCTAATTATCTTAATTAATATACATTCACATCATAACGCGCTTGTTAATCTATGTCTACACATCCATTTCTACAGGGTGTACGAACTATTTGGGAACAATCGATGGGAGAATAGCGAGATGACTTATCGACGATCGCTTCTAATTGACGAGAACAATTAATTAATCAGGAGTAATCAGAGTTACGATCTCACCTGCAATGAACTTCGTGCAGGTGTTGACGTGCGCATGCCAGGCCTCTGGAATATTGGGATGTAACGGAAACACAAGAGAAAAAAAAAAGATAAATCGTGCAATCTTGCAACTTTAAATAATAATCAATGCACCAGTCACAAAATTACGCGCGCTAACAATAAGTTACAAGTTTCGATTAAAGAGTCAGTGTTAAAGAGAAAAAAATAGGTTGCCTAAAAAGCGACAGGCAATCACTACAATTTATGGCGGGATTAACCCTTAAGTAACTCCGCAGAAGGATTCATTGCGATAAGAGACTGAATCCATCATAATTCACAAGGGAAATATTTAGACATGTTGAATTAAATAAAGGAATTAGTTAAATCTTCAGTTTTTAAAAACAAAAATTTAGAATTCAATAGTTTAAGAGTTTAAAGAGTTCCAAAAACGAGATTAAAATTATAAAACAGGATAGTCTATATAAAATTCACTTTATATATGCAATTCGAACTTCCTATAATCACGATAAATAAAATTACTTTCACATCGAGTGCTTCTCACAATTAAAATAAAATAAAACACTTCTCATAATTTTTGCGCACATTGTAATTTTTCGTAAACGTAATCATTTGCAGTTCCTTTAATGCGATAAAAAACCTTCATCGCGCCGAATCCTTCATATAAAAATAATCATTTACCATTGATTTACAGTAAAGAATCACAGTCGTAGTCGAGCTTCTCGCTCGTACCTCAAAGAAGAAGACTTAAGGGTCAATTGCCCAGCACCAATGAGAACGACAAGAATAATACGTTCTAAACTAATAAATAGGGAGCCAACAATGTTAGCGACGAACTGCGAGATATAGCTGCACATCCTGTCATCCCCTCATTCCGGCATGGTGAACCTTACCCTCGCCGTAGTTCCGCTCGTAGTGCTCATTCTCGCGCTGGCGACGCTCGAGGCGAGGCTGGAAGCGAGCGATTCGCGGGAGCCGCTCTTCTTCTGGAGGCTGGTATTGAGGGCGGCACCGCTCGGCTTGTGCACCACGCATAGAGAAGGCCTCTTGTTGTATGGCGACCTGCTGACCTTGTGCACGGGCGCAAACAGGCCGTACTTGGACGAGCACTCGAAGTATCTGGATCAACGGGTGGGTTAGTTCCGCGGGATCTTAGGAATGTGAGTCTCAAGTGTAAGGGGAGATCATGCCTCGCAAATTTTCGCGAATGCTGTGATGTCATTCATCAAGCATTAGTCGTGAGAACGTTAACAAATTAAAGAAGAAGAGAAGTTTCTTTCTTTCTGAAGTTCCCGATGTCATTGGGCGTCATCAGAAATAAAAATTGTCCTCTTTCTTATAGAAAAATAAAAAATTAAAAATTTCTATAGCAGTATTTTAAGAACCTAATGTCAGACGATGTAAATTAATGACTGACATTTTTAGGCCCGTTTTTATAATACATGATTATCTAAAAGTTAAAGGTATAAAGAAATTTATCAATAAAATTCATGAATTTCTTGGTAACCTCAATCCTAACCATACATTATAAAAATGGACCTTAATCGTACATTTCAAGGACCTCCTGGATTTTACATAATTCCGGGTAGAGGATTAAATTCATTAATAATGCTTAATAAAACGCAGTATAAACTCTGAGAAATAAGAAAAGGGATTTTTTAACAAGTCATACTTAAATGTAATACGCTCTTAATGTAAACAACATTTTGATTTTCTGGGAGTGGTTGAGACCTTCAGGATTACTTTAAATAATCGGAAATCTGAGGCGAGTTTGATATTCTTTTTTTTTTCTTGTGTCAAGGTGCTACTGAAGTTCAATGGAAAGGATGCACACCTTTTGTCATTGACGGAACCGTCATTCTTGCCGATCGGCTCGTCCAGTTCCACGCCGCACCATTCACCCGCAGCGAATTCCGTGAGGCCATGATATCTGAGTATGCCGGTTTTGCTGCCTTGGCTCGACGACACTATCACCCGGTCACCTATCCTCAGCTCGCCCTTTTGCGTTGTGGACGACAGACTTGTCGTCGATGTATCTGCATTCACAGTTTTCAGCGATGCACGATCATTATTATATATCATTCACACCGGTTAAGAAACCACGAGTGAGGCTGGGTCTATTAAAATTACACAATATCTGTTTTCTATTCGACGATAAAGCTAGATCGTTCCTAAGTTTTTAAATATATGAGGGTCAAATTATACCTTTTTTCTCCTTTGCTAAGTTCTATTAATGCTAAATCTACATTTATATTTTTATAAATACATATTCCTCCCTATATTCATATTTTTTATTACATTTTCCTTTTCTGTTTTTTATATATCTATCGTTCTTTCAATTAAATGACTTTCCACAAGATAAAATATTTCCTTTTATTGTATATATTAATATTATATAAAAAAAAATTAGTTACTTCTTTATTTTATAAGATGACGAGAATAAACCATTTCCTACGAATCAATTTGTTTATTCAATTGATAAATTTATTCTCGAGATTAGGTATGTAACTCCTTTACTGTCTCTAAAAATATTAAACTGCTCCGTCACTTTTATAAATACGAACATCTGCAGATAATGTTTGTTCAATGTATTTTCTACTTTTCTATTGCTAAGCGCATTATTTGCGAAATTAAATTATTATTACACGAAAATTAAGTAAAAAAAATCTTAAATTACGTCACATGTCACTACATACTAACGAGACTAAATTATTTCCGTGCTACATGCTGACCGAATAACTAAATTACATCAAGTCGTTACTTGATCGTGCTTACTTTCCACAGTAAAGAGCGTTTAAGCACTATCGCAATTAAAATAATGCAAAGTAATTAAAAAAGTAATTTGTGCTCTTTAAGCCTCTAGGTACAACATAGCATCAACTACGATTAACTCTTTCGCTTCACTTCTTCTGTCGTTTAATTTCAATGATAATTTCGTTATATGGTGTGTTAGTTCTATGTAATAGATATAACTAATATACCTAATTTTTTAAATAAAATATTTCTTATCTTAATTATCATCCGAATAGAAATTCTCAGCAAAAGTTTTTAAATGTTAAATGATAGCACTGAATTATATAAAAAAATCCAATGATATAATCTGCTTAAAAAAATATCTTGTTTTAAAAAAAGATTCAATATCTATAGAATAAAATTATTTCATTCGATATTTTGGATCGATAAATACTCTTTTCTTACAGCGAGGGAGGCGAAAGGGTTAAGGGGCCAAGAAACTAAGTAAAATTTGTAGACGGTGTTTGGCGTGCGTTCGAATGTGCAGCGCTAATTGGAAGTCTACGGGCGTGGTGAGTATCTCTTGTAGCGATCCTTACTCAATGACGACGACATGGATTTGCTGATAAAGCCACCCCTAGAGCTGTCGAGTGGCGTTGTTGGCGTCACGATCAAGCTCGTATGGTGATCGCTCAACGGCAACCTGGTGAGTCTGGTGAGTCTCGAAAAGATCCCTCTCTTCGGTTCGCACTGAAAGTACCGACTTCCTGCCACTGAACCGTCGTTCTTTCCTGAAGTTTAAGGTTTGGGAACTTAAAGTTCATCTATCTTCATTCTGTCTCTGAATTCCGTCGATTTATCTCTTTTGTCATTGTTGGTCAAAAAACTTTTTTTCATTCGCGATTAATGGAACTTTGTATATAATAAGACTTCAGTTAGGTAGTGTGAGCTGAACAATTTTGATTGGTTAGGAAAATGATTTACAAATACGATGTTTTAAATTTGAGAATTGGCTCGCGTTCTTCAAAATTGATTCTTGGATTTTTATAATTCATACGATTGGTTAGAATCGTTACGATGTTCCTCACCGATGGGCTCGTCCAGGACGACTCCTGCCCAATCTCCGGGGGCAAATTTGGTCTCGCCGATATAAGCGATTGTGCCTGGCTTCGTGCCGCCAACCCATACTCGGTCACCAATCTTAAAGCTGTCTGTGTCTTCGGTTAGAACAACGCTGGTATCTACGCGGGATTAAAGAGGATTCTCTTTGAAATATCGACTATTAACAACGCTAAATTACGATTTCAAATTTCCGGAGAAAAATTAAAGATAAACAAATCACAGGACGCAGGTATAATAAAATTAACGATTCGATACTGGCCTATAAATATAAAATGTTCGACAACTTGTAATCTTGATTTTCACTAAACTCTAAAAAATTTCTAAAATGGATTTTTCACTTAGCTGAAATTATTGAACTATCTATATCCAATCATCTATAACCATCAAATAATTAGCGATTAAAAAGGAGATTTACTTTAAAAGAATTTTTGTTTTGGTTTTGGTTATCGATTAATAGTCAATATTTTAACAATGTTAAACAAAAAATAAATAACTGCTGTAAATAGCCTCCTTTAAAATATTTAAATTATTTGCTAAATTATAAGCAATTTATTCTAACTTGGTTGAAGATTCAAAAAATATTCAATTAATTATGGAACATCCTTAATGTTACATCAAGATATGTAGTACATTAATTATAATTCATATTATTGCAAATTATATTATGCATGCACATATAAAATGTGTAACGTACTATATGTAAGTATTACACTACCCATAATAATAATATAAATATAATATAACACAAAGCAAAACCATTAATACAAATATAAGAGGATATAACACATATTATTACAGACCAATAATATTTACAAACTTACACAGCTATACTCACGAAAATTCACACATATCCCTTATCGTGAAAACTATCTAATTTCGTATTTCACTAAAGTCTAAATTTGGAAGACACATATGTTTACATACATTTAAATACGATTCAAAAAATATAAAATATTCAAAATCTCGAACAAATATACGAATATCAACTAACAGATGGTATTAATTTCAAGTTTTATTAGCTCTGCAAAATAAATTTCCATTGATCATAAAAGATCATTCGCTGTTTTCTGTCAAAACAGCTTAACGAATTGCGATCTTCGAGTAGGCTTCAAGAAAAACTTCATTAAATACGGCTTACCTGACCCTCTTCGCAAGCTAGCCTCGTTTATTTGACGGCCGTGCGATTCCCAGAGAGGCTCCATCTGATCTGCCGTTGTCATGCAAAATAACGCAAATCATAGCAAAACGAAAAACAAAAGGGGAAAATGGAGCGTACCTCGGTGCAAAAAACATTTCACTTTGCCATAGTCGAGAGTGCATCATTTAATTCAAATTTTGTCCAATCAGTTTAATTGGCAATTATCGCTTTAATAATAATTTATGTATTACGAATCGGTATGATTCAATACAGTTATAACAGCAAAATGATATTAGTCTACGTGCAAGCTAATAAATTTCAACGATATCTGGATATTAAATTCGGAAATTAATAATAATTAATTAAAAATTAATATAAATACAACACAGACGTATATAATTAATTTTAATATAATACAATTAATATCTCTGATCACTTTAATTTAATAATTCTTTATCATTTTACATATTTTTCTTTTATTTTACGTAATTTTTTTTTTTTCAAGGCTTATTTGTGTTGTATGTGTTGTCTCTGTGAGCTGATAATAAATCTGGGAACACGTGATGACGCTAGTGCGAAGTTGCAAAGTTAATTAATAATGCGCTAAGTTAATTATTAATTATTATGAAGCGACGTTAAAGAGAAACGACGAGAGGTGATTCGGCGCGAATCAGATCAGGGCTTGGTCCTATAATTGTCGTTGTAATAATCGGTATCGGAAGTTGATCACAATCGGGTCAAGACAGAGACTTATGTAAACGAATCATTAATGGCGAGTCAGGGAGTGTCCAAATGACGCCGATAAGATCTGGCGATTTCTAGTGCAATATACGCAGTCATGCGAGATATTTTTTAATAGAACGATCGTTTAATCGTAACATGTTATTTTAATAAATTAGAAAGAAAAGAAACGCCTACTTATCTCAATAGTCATAATAAGTTTATTTCGCTTCTATGTTTCAGCTGTCCCTATATTTCACGAATAATTCGTATTTTGAATATTTATGATTTTCATTTTGTATTTTATATATTTGTAATTTTCATAAATTCACGAATTCCATCTCTAACTTCCGCGATGTCGTAGTTTCTGATTTCACAGATTCCTTGTATAAGAGCCTTGCGACAACATCACAAAGCTCATCATTCACCTCGCCGATGTCCCTGCGGCGTGAAAAAAACTCCGCAAAAGGAGTCGCTGGTATGTCCGGGTATCGTGGCGATTCGCGATTTAATTAATTGCTTATGGAAAAGCGCGCGTGGGCGCGTGCCTTGTCGTAGTAGGTCGGTCGCGTGGGTCGGAGCCTCTGTTCGACGAGATGAAATCGCGATTACGCGGCCGCAACCGCCGCCACCGCGACCGAGAGAGGCATTATGTATCCCGACGATTTTATCGCCATACAATCTGCATTTAATGCGCCTTTTTACGCGCACATTGCGTCGCTCTCAATGACGCGCGAACGGCCGTCCGCCGCGATCGGCTGATCGACGGTGCCCTGATCTCGAAATGTCTGAATTAATAAAGGTACAGCCAAACGGGAATGTTTTGGTCTTTATTTTGATCTCAATCTCATTAAAATGTTATTAAAATTTTTTAACAAAATTGACATTAAAATAATTTAAACAATATTATATCTTATAGGATCGTATATGTGAGAAACAACCTATAAAAATCAAGGCCTTAAACGGTCTAGCTGGATCTTAAGTGCTTGTATGATTCTGTATGAATTTATATATGTATGTCCGAGCACGAACGTGGGCATAGCAGACCAGAGTTGGGCAAAACTGTAATTCAATTAACAATTAAAAATTACAATGTAATTCTTAATACAATTAGTAATTATATTTCGTAATTATTAATTGCTGAATTAATGAATTTATTTAATTGTTTTCAGCAATTAATAATTATGAAATATAATTACTAATTGTATTAAGAATTACGTTGCAATTTGTAATTGTTAATTGAATTATAGTTTTGCCCAACACTGTGGCAGACAGTGTACTGATCTATGCCAGAGGTCCCGAATTCTATCCCAGTAGGAACCAAAATATTTTAATATATACGATCGTGTTTCCTCTCGAAAAAGACCGGCAACCTCCCAAGAGTATTCTTACCAACAGAAACACTTCTCGAAAAATCCGCCGTTCGAAATCGGTATTAAAATTGTAGGTCCCATATGCTCGTGGCAATTGAATAATCAGTGTGCACACCACAAATATATGAAAGAGGTGAGTTATATAAAAATTATATCTGACGTTAATATGATTCAAATTGTATGCCTACCTGTATCCCCACATCACACAATTTCAATAAAATATATTACATATTCTTTGTTATAAAAATCAGAGATTAAATTAATTATGTAATATAATTTTATTGTTGAAATTATGTTAAGTGGGAAGGCATACAATTTGATTCATATTAACGTTAGATATAATTTTTATATAACTTCTGCCAATATGCTTTATTGCAGTACGCTGTCAGACACATAATTTGAAAATGTTGTCAGAGAGTACATGGTTTTGTACATCCTCGCGTCTACATATTTCATACAACTGCATATGTTTATCGTAAGGAATCAACTTTAATAATTTTTATTTTTATTTTATTTTATGATGGATGTTATGAGTTATAATCTCACTGAGGATGACTAAATTAAAGATTGAAATGTATGATTGATTTTATATTTGACAAACATATATTGTTTCTGTAAAAATCACCCAACGTTTGGCTCTAAATAGCTTATTTTTTAGAATATTTGAATCCAAAATTGTAAATAAAAATTGATAAAAAAAATTATAAGTTGAAATGTTTATAGTCTTTCAATACATATCCAATAAAATCTAAATAAGAACATCCAGTGTAGATGTTTATAAGCATTTATATTGATACGATTTGTTGCACTCTCTTTAGAGCCTAATATTATATTTTTTATATTCATATTATTTCTTTAAATTATAATGAATGAATCATAATGTTAAAAAAAAGATAATAAAAACGAAAGAATGCGAACTTTAATTAAATTTCAAAAAGAAACTGCATCCTAAATTTCCAAAAAAACGTATTTCTGTTATTAAAGTTCGTCTCGAAATATAGATGCGCTGCACTGGAAAGAATCTGGCATTAATTGGAATTTTGGTTGAATGTATTATAATTCTAAATGAGATAACCAAAAATCTGATTAATATGATCAGAATCTTCTGGTTCGTTCATTTTTAACCTGCAGAAATTTTTTTCAGTGTGCGCATAATAATCTATACGAAACCTTGCAGTATACGATTATTAGAGCCATACGCAACGTGCGCACGATGATATCTGATGACAGAATACACTGTACTTTTTGATTCGAGCGTGTTGATCATGATTAATTAATATACATCGACGTGATCTGACGCGTAATCGTGGCGCCATGATTCGTCCGCGAATTATAAATCTCACATGATTAATCGTTTTTACATTAATTCTGATACATATCTTGCATTATTCTTTTATATCATAAAACATCAATAATTAATTATGTAATTCTATTTAATAAATAGAATTGTTTTAAAAGTAATAGACTTTTAAAAAATCTCCCGCAAAATTATTCATTCGCAATTAGATTTCTACATCAAGCTGATGTCACTTTTAATATTTGCTTGAAATTCTTGCAATATTCTTTTATAACATAAAAGAAAAAGCTTAAACATCGTAGTCGCATTACATATATCTAAAAATCTTTTAATTTTACAAAATTATCTTTCAGAATTCCCTCATTCAATTTTCGAATAGTATAAAAATAAAATATGTTTGATCTCCTATAAATACCATAAAAATTCTTGCAATATTCTTTTATAACATAAAAGAAAAAGCTTAAACATCGTAGTCGCATTATATATATCTAAAAACCTTTTAATTTTACAAAATTATCTTTCAGAATTTCCCAATTCAATTTTCGAATAGTATAAAAATAAAATATGTTTGATCTTCTAGTTGAACTTTTAACGAACCCGCCGGGTATATTACCGAATTACCGTAACTCATCGATTATCTCACGTTTATGTTTTGCAGAGTTAAAACATAACAGGGTGTCAAGTACCCCGATCATTCAATATGACACGGCTATAAGAATGGCTGTATACAGGCTGTCACTGGATATACGGGCACTTTGATCTCTCATGCGTAACAATACGTAAACAAGGTTAATAGCTAGTAGAGAGAGGTGTCGTTATAGCTGTTACATATAATTCATCCCGCATTATAACGAGACTATGACGTGGCAAACGTGATTAAGCAGTAAATGTTATCTCGATGACAACATTTAGTGATATTTTTATCTGCCCAACTGTGCAAAACATTGTGCAAGTAAACACAATCTAATTGAACAAAAAATACATATATACATAATTGTATATTCTACACATTCACGGGTGAAACGAGCGCGTTGTACATTACTTACATGCTACCATTCTCATAGATACCATACACGTGCCCACGTTTTTCATATTTACCGAAGGTAAATAATACTAATAGGACTTTCGTCAGACCGCGGAATTCGACTGGATGGCCTTAAAACCGGCTTCAATAGCGTACAAATAAACAGTAAAGCAGCCCGAAACGAACGTGTCCCCGTACGCGTGCTCATAAACCGTTTATCTCTCCATATTTAGCCGATGGTGTCACAGTTACCACAGAACACCATACCGACGATGATTACGTCAGTACGAGGCGCCGCTACTACAGAAATCCTTTACTTTTCCGTTGCCTTCGCGGTTATAATTGAGTCCTTGTTCGACAAGAAAAATCATCAGCTAATCGGACGCGAGAGCGATTGGGAAATCGGTAACGCTACCACAAATCGTATAATTGATAAAATATTCAATAATTACGATACTCAATAACGCTTTGAACTGTAATCAATTACAATAAAAGGGACCCTTTTGTTTCGATGTTGCTTTTTGTTAATATTGCACAGAAGACTGGCTATAATTATGTCTAAAATTTATATTATTCCTACAAATTATTCTAAAAATATATTCACAGCTGACAATCCATTTAAATTACTCAAACCAGTTTTTTTTTCTACAAGAGACTCGATTAGGTCATTCATGTCCTACGCATTTCTTTTCTTTGAAATATTAGGAACACCTGGTTAAATAATAGTCTCTATTCTTTCCATTTTTTTTGTAATACGCAGCTTTACAAATACTTTCTAAAGATGTTAAAGCATATGCAAGAATCATGTTAATATTTTTTATAATTTTGTAAAAGTGATGAAAATTAATTCGCGTGATATGAACGATCCATTATGTGCAGTAAAGGACAGAAAATCGTATGTAGTTAATTTTTATATCTAAGATCACCTTAAGTACAATCTTAAAATGTTATAAACCGATCACAGAATCGTATTGACTCTTTAAAATATTACTTAAGACGGTTTTGAAATAAGAACCGACTATGAGAAACCGGTCTGTAAGAGGTAATTTATATTCTTCATTAATTTACTAATTTTAGATAATTAAAAATATATGTAATTTTAATTTTTTGACATTTAAAACGTCTCTCTTTATTTAAAATTTTAGTAGTTATTGACAATTCGGCTGCATATTTTTTCAACGAAATCTCGCGATAACGTGAAACGAAATGCGGAGGCCTTGAGTCTTCTGATCGAATTGCGAAACTCGAGACGATCAAACGATCTCGTACAAGAATTAAAATGGAAGAGAAAAGAGAAGAATAAAAAATCGGAGAAAAGAGAAGGATTCGCGGAGAGGAAAGATGAAACGCCCGGGATGAAATCGCGGGCGCGAGATCAACACCGACTTGCATAATCGCAATGCGTCAGCCGACGACGTGCGATTGTGCAGCGAAGGCAATTCAATGGCGTTGCATCAATAAGGTAAGATACGTGCCCTGGATGCGACCAGAGGCGATCGCGAAAACGCACCTCGCCCGTTATGCATCGTCGAGAGGCGCGCCGAGAATCTGCGCGGCAGAAAAATAAAGCGACACAAAATCTGTTTCCCGCAGTGCCTTATATTCGCTTGCATTATGTGAGAACAAAGTTACTATACCAAATAAAAATAAAAAAAAAAGAGATCTGAGAAAAGAAAGAAAGAGAGAGAACAGAAAAGTAATAACGAGGAAAAATTCTTGAACTCTTGAGGAAGAGAAAATTAAGGAGAAAATAAGAATTCAGATTTTAGATTAAAGAAAATAAGGAAAAATTGTAAACTGATGTTAAAACGTAATTACAAGTATAGATTTATAATGCGAGGAAAAATCGGTTGATTGATCGTGTGATCGAAGAAGAGATTATTGCATAAAAGTTAGTATAAGGATGATAAAGCGATGATATATTATAGCGACGATATATTTTCTGAAAAAATCTAATTTAATTATTATTATTACTACCAAGCATTTATGTATGTCATATGTAGAGAATATTTAATTTCATTTGACGTATGGCAGCAATATATGTATAATATTAACCCTGCTGGTCTGTTTGAATTTAATATTATATTATTTGTGTCAATATCACGAAAAAGTTCTAAAAAATAAAATATAAAAAATTTTCATAAAAAAAAAATCTTAAATTAACAGACGAAGTCATAAAATATTAGAAAAAAATTTTTAATCAAATATTAGCCAGAAAATAAATTACATTTTGGAATCAAATAGATCAATTGAATTAAACATACACACACATATACAATTAATTAAAATATTTAAAAACGCTGAATGCTTGTAACGTTAAGATATTATTTCCGAGAGATTTGCATTAATTTCCAAATTATCTGCCAATTATCCTTTGCGGCGAATATTCTTAGTCGTTTCAGTCACTTTCATTTTTTTAAAAAACCGATTTATCGTTTAAAAGTATATCCTGCAAAAACGGTTCAATTAATCGCGACAAGTCAAGTTGATCAGCTTTCATGTAGAACAGCAACATTTATAAATTGCAATAATCGAGCTGAGTGATATAATTAATGTGTGAGGTTGAATAAAATGTTACAAAATTTAAAATAATTACTATTAGATCAAACCAAGTGACTGATCACTAAGCCGTTCACTTCATAGTGTTTTCTCGATGATCAGTTAAAACTCACCGCAATTTCGGCACAAAGCAAAGAGAAATGTTTCCGTTTCTATTCTTCTTTTAAGGAAACAGAAAAGAATGCACTACTCGCGATAGGCTCTCGCGACTCACCATTAATTCTCAAGAATTTCTTGTGAAAAATATTTACCAATTACTTTTTTTCTTTTTCTCTCTCTCACAAAGGATGCGTCGTCGCGAACGGCCAAAGAACGACTCGTGCGAGCAACTTGCGGACTCGCATTCACGCTCGTTCACGACCGACTTGTGGGCGTGCACGATGTTCCCGGTGTGCCGGGACAAATTAACGAGACACTCGCGGTACATGTTCGAGTTGTAACAACGTTCGCGATAATGTAGTACTCTCGTCAAAACATACTCCATATAAACACTTTTATAGCATAAGTAAATTAGCATTACGAAAATATTGACAATACAAATAAAGGTTTGTTTATAGTTTCATATATCATTTAAATTGTCCATTAATTTCCATTACACTGAGAAAAATGTTCTGGTTGTATCAGCAAGAAATACAAACAAGACAAATTTTAATCATATGAATAAGAATTCTGGTTATCATAATTGACTTTCTGGTTATCTCAACTAGAATGTTTGATAGATTTAATTACATTTGATTTGTATCTTTCTGGTTAAATCTACGAGAATTCCTATTAATACAACAAATGCATAATTCAAAATGTATGAGGCAAACGGCAATAAATCTTTCCTTTGTGTATTTATGATAAAATAATCACGAAAAGATATTTTTGGTAAGATTCTTCCTATTTGTTGGTGTTTTATGAATTAAAATCGGAATTAAAAGGAATATAAAAAGGAGGATATTGAGTTGAAGCTGTTTTTCGGCCAAAATAAAAAGTTTCGAAATATACGAATTACATAATAAATGGCTACTCCGTTTAAGTAATTCTTTATTATAATATATAATCTGTACATCTTGGAACTTTTTTATTTTGATCGAAGAATAGCAAAAACTTAATATTCTCCTTTTTGAGATACTCTGTTATTATCTTATACAGGTAAGAAACAAAGTGTTATAAAGAACAGGTATATACATTTATTAATACATGATCTATTTTTCTACTTAACACGAGATATTATTAGATACTTCCTTTTAGGTCTCTCTATCAATGTCAGATATCTATATATATCATATCCATTTAGTATATTATAAAAATGGATAATAGATACGACATATGATCATAGTAACATAAAAATATATTATACATGCAATAAAAAAGAACGGTACACAATTTTGTTAAAAACTCACTGGTCGTTGGTCTCATTGGAGAAGGCGGAATCGCTGGTCTAGGAGGCATGGTGGAGCAAGGCCGTCCTATTTTTGACGGTGGTCTTAGTCCTGATGGTTTTGGCTCCGTCATGCTCTATATATTCACTATGTTACACTGCACTGCAACAAAAATATTATGCATTGTTAGTAAAAAATGATTAATGACATATAAAAAATCCTGAAAAATACCAAATAAGAAATTAATTTGATAAAAATAGAGATATAAACGAAAAAAGAGATGACATCAAGAATGTATAGAATGTAAATAAATTAAATTTTTTTTACTAGTACTTTATTCGGCATATTCTTACAACTGACTACATTTTGGAGCAAAAAATGCTACTATAGTAATCTTCAAGTTAGAATGAAATCAAACTTGGATAAACTTGGATTGACAAGAAGGAAAAATTGAAGCATTGATTATGGCTACTTTCCTTTTAGGAAACAAAATGTTCTATTTTTTTATCCACTGGAATGGAAAAGGATAGAACAACGTTTATGTCGACTGTATCTCCTCTAAAAGATAAATAGCCTAAATAAAATGCCTGAGTTTTGCGAAGTAAACCAATTCAAAAATTTATGATTTTTCAAACTGAGACCATGTCATCGCCAATTTCTCACGTTCCCTTGCGCAAAATTGCAAAAGTTGCGCGAGCGATCGCGAGTACTCACGAATACATGCTAGTATTTGCGAATATACGCGAGTACCAATACTGTCAGATCGACGAGTGACAACAACGCGTACGTTCTTCAGTAGGAGTGAAAGGAACTCCAGTTTGACGAGCGAGAGTTAACCTCAAAAGCGCGCGCGACGAGTTCGCATCCGTGCACAGAACGCAAAATATGAAAATCGCAGTCTCACCTGAGCGAAATGCTGTTCGGGCTGATCCGCGAGGTCGACAGCTAACGCATTTTATGTACGACAATCGCAGGAACCGCAATATACAAGAGCAACGTGAAAATCACCCTACCACACTTCCGGAAAAAAGAATGACAACTACACCACCGTCATCACCCGCAGTTGCAGTCAGGCTCGCCAACTTCTTAGTGCGAAATTTATCCTTTGAAATAAAATCTGGGAGTCGATTCTGTATCTTCAATCAAGGTGAAAATTACAAAAGTGAGCAAATTTACTAGGTATTGACCAATGAAATTATCAGTATTCTAGTAAATTCACTCACTTTTGTAATTTTCACCTCGTTTCAAGATACAGAATCGATCCCCTGATTCCACCGAAAGTTTCCGCCGTCGTTATTCGTCATCATACATTTATCATAATATTTATTATATATCCTATTATTATCATATTGTTAATTTATCATATTACTATTAATTTTTTGTTATTTAAATTGCAATATCTTTGCATTTTTTCTTTTTGGCGTCAGCATTCCGTGTTCTAGGTAATTTAACGTCCTAGTAACATCCTAGTTACGAATTTGAATGAATTTTTCATCTCCAAGTTTCCATTGAGCTGCGTTCAGAAATTACGCTCTAGGATACATTTTTGCTATAATATACGTAACATAACCTATAGCTTAGAATTATCTGGGCGTAATTTCTGAATGCATCCTGGGCTGCGTTTAGAATTATCATCTGGGTGCATCCAGATATTCTTTTATCCTTGTTTAACATTCGTGAACAACAAGGATAAAACGACATATGGTGCATCTTGGCAACATTTCTGAACGCAGCTTTCAATTGGTTCATTTTTAGGGGTGCGTTCCGTTACTCGCATGATGCGCATAATGCATCGTTTATCCTTGTTGCTCACCAAATGTTAAACAAGGACAATGGATGCATCATGCACATCATGCGCGATACGGAACGCACCTCAGGTTAAGTTAGGTTTGAGCAGAATTGGCGCCAACCACCAATTGTTTACGTCACATCTCACATTGGATTGACCGTTGATGTCTGATATAATTTTATCCTAAAGTTCATTTTTTGTCTGAATCCTGAATCCAAATTAGTGTCGTTTGTAGTATTAAAAATCTATAAACGCCTGCAATTCAACTAGACGATGGTTAGACGAAAAATTCCAAGGTTATTCTTGTTTCTACTTAATGTTTTATAGGTACTTGCTTTTCACGTTTATCACAATTATTTATCACAGTTATTTTACGTATTAATGTAATAATCATTAGTCGTGTAAACTATGTCTCACTAATGCTGTCATTTATATACATATTTCTATGTGCATTTATATAATAATAATCTAGTAATCTCTTATTATTTATTAATTAGTATTTTTATTGTATCATTTTTTTTTATATCTGAGATTATATTTTTTAATGAAATATCTATATTTATATAGCTTATAAATAAATTATATTTCAGTCCAGTCAAGAAGAAAAGAGCAAATAAAGACACTGTAAGTGGATGCTTTTTATTTAGTGATACAAGTTGAAACAAGTATTCTGTTCAGTTCTAACTTTGCAAAGAAATATAGAACATTTATGTCAATTTGTGTTACTACATGAAAGACACTCAATGATACATGTTAGATTAAATCTTGTATAAGTTGAATGCATTGAATTTTCTAAGTGAAATAAATTGTGTTATATATATTTATATATACATGCTACAATAAGTGTATTAAGTTAACTGTTGTTCTATATTGTTGATTTTGAATAATTGTTCTCAGAAAACTGTAATAGTGAGTAAACCTAAACTGTGGAAGAGCCAGGTGGTGCAGGAAATTAAACGTTTAAGGAGAACCACACACTTTCTTATACCTAAATTAGTTTTTGCACGTGTAGTCAGAGATATTATCCATGACTTATTTCCCAGAACGACTATCACCAGGTAAATATAACGCAAATATAATTTACAAACTGCAAATTTTTCATTATATGGTACTATTCGATTATATATTCATTTTCAAGATTGTATGATTTAATTAAGAAGAGAGCAATTTTATTTTACATTTTCTGTAGAAAAGAATGTTTTATGTATAAAAAAATCATAAAAAAAATAAAAATTTGTTTTATTATATACATACAGTCAAATTTTCATGAAATATATTATGCTCTCTTTCTTTTTTTTATTATTTTAATGTGACATGCTATATTATATTTTAATATATAACATACTATATATTTATATATATTTAAAGTTATTAGACTTATATATAATGAAAAAAATTACGGAAACAAATATGAGTCTCGATGGGAGATTCTTACAGCTCGATTATTATAGCATTTAACAAAGTTAAGTAATTAACTTGTAGGATACAAGCCACTGCTTTTGAAGCCCTGCAAGAAGCGACTGAGATGTATCTCGTGCAATTCTTTGAAGACTCAATATTGCTGGCATCACATGCTAAACGGATTACTCTTATGCGAAACGATATGATTTTAATGCGTAGGCTAAGAGGTCGCGACGATATCATCAATAGATGAGAATTTTACTTTATACAATTTTAGATAGACCAATGTTCTAAGTACCTTAAGATGCATTAAAATGTAACGAATTCTTTCTCTTTGAATAAGTTTCTTTTTTTAATAAGAGGCAATATTTTTTGCTATATAATACAGACTAACGAAAATAAATAGGACAAGGCGGGGTTTATTCCGTCAGTTTCAAATAATATGATTTACAATGACAAACAATATCTCTTTGTAGTGACGTGCTTACAGTTATATTACATAATTATGCTCCTTAAGAACACAACTTTTAAACATTCAATATGCTGTTCAGAAACATAAACATTATCACAAGAAAATGGAGAAAGCCTCACTAAATAAAATTCATTTCTAAGAAACATTCAAACATTTCAATAAAATCCGTAACTTTATGAAACTTTGGTAATTTTCGTTACATGTTGATATGATAAGTATTGCGAAGTAATTAAATTAAAGATGTCTTTATTATAAATTTTCTAAATAAAATGTTTGATATTTTTTAATAAAAAAATAGACAAAGAAAATAAACCTTTTTAATTTTTTTCATCTTTTTTTCTTTGTACTGAAAAGGAGGGGCGGCTGTAGAGAGATAAGCGACTTTATCTCGCTAAATAAAATTTATTTCTAAGAAACATTCAAACATTTCAATAAAATCCGTAACTTTATGAAACTTTGGTAAAATATACAGTTTTGCAATAATCAGGCGGATTTCTTAAACTACGAATATCGAAGCGTTGCCGTTTCGACTTTCGGCGAGAGTGTATAGGCAATTGGTATGATAAAAATAGTGTTAAATAGTAAAATATTGCGCGATCTGGAAAACAGTCACGCTATGTATCGAGTGTTCGGTTTTTGTCTTTCCACACACACGCACACAACACACAGACATACATGACAATGTTCCCTATTAAAAGTTAATAGGGATTATTTTTTCCCGATAAAAACACACGAATAGTTAAGGATTTTATAGTAGAAAAGAAAGAAATCATGTAAAATATTCTTTGACTAATTTTGAAAGGATTTCATCTCGATGGAAACTTGACTTGAAATATAGTTATCAAGATATTTAAGAGATACTCTGAGATTCTATCTACAAAAAAGTACGTTGCATTTGAATATTAAAGGAAAAGTTAGTTTTTTCTAATTTTAATATAGTCTTGACATTCAAAGAGGAATATCGCCGAACCGCGCGTACCGAACACTCCATACAATCGTGTATAATTGTGTATAATGTGTTTTCGATGTTAGCTGCAATAAGAACAACCATAATTTGTGACCACGCAAGCCACATGCGTCTCTTTGAACGCGATTTAAGAGAAAAGAACTGCCTAGAAAAATAGTATTACAAATATCGACTTAGCCGCCTTAATTTCTCGTTCGTTTCTACATATACAATATACATATATAATTCATACAATTTAACGAGAGAAAATACAATACAAAAAGGCACCTGGAAAAGCAGGCTAATTCGCGTAAATATACGTTGCCAAGTCAAGATCTCGAGGCTTCTATGAAGACACTTGTGTTGCATCTTTAGGCACATTTCGCTATATACTTTCATGCTGCCTGTCATTGTACACAAAACGAATCACAAAGTTCGAATTACGTTTTCGTATCGCAAAATTAAATACACGAAATTCAGAAATCACCGACTGCTGAATATTTTCGTAAGCAATAGTTTCAAAGACTCTTTCAAATAATGTATAAAAGACATTTAAATAGTTTGCTCAGCCAAATTTTTTCTAAATATTTTTTAAATGCGTCCTTTTGGTCTTTAAGACTATGATTATTCGATACTCATAAAAACATTTAATACATCTTGATCACTGAAACTTTTTATAAATGTTTTCTAATTTTACTATCGGGACATTTACAATTTTTTTCCTGATTCTTTTGAAAACTTTCAAATACTTTTAAGATATAAAATTTTTCAAGTGATCAGAATATCGTAATTATTCAGTTATTTGTCACAGCATCTTTTAGATTTGGACTTATTGGGGTTCGTGCGCGCGCGCGCGCGCATGCCTTACTTCGACCAATTTGCGGAATTAAATAACAAGAAGTCTTATTGTTTCACTTTTTCATGAACGACCGCACCTTGTTCACACACTTGTCCATGAAGTTTCGTTTGCGTTTAGGTTCCGCGCCCGCTGGTAACGATAACAATGAACCCGGTCCCTTTGCGTGATGAGCTCTGTGCCCACCGTATTCGCTTGACGAAATGCTCCCGTCAGAGTCTAATCCCGCACCACAGCTTCTTGATGCCTTAAGCAGCATCGTTGATTTGTCGTCGTTGTCATAGTCATCATTTTCGTTGTCACTCTGTGTCTTCAATCTTTCCTGCGCTATCTTTTTGATCCTCTGTTCTTCAATTGGATGCTCCTGTTCCGCGCATTGTCTGCTGGAACATGTCAACGACTGTCCTTCCGAGTTGGAACGTCGGCTCGGCTTCGGAGGACGTATCGGTAGAGCTTCCTTGTCATTCTTGTTCAAAGACATTTGCTTGTCCTCCGTCTCGGATTTGAACTCGTTGGGTACTTTCGATTTTATCCTGCAAATCGGCCTGAGTTTATCCTTGGATTCAACAGCCTCGATATTAGGCTCTTTCTGGCTTTCTTCAGAAGCAGGTACAATTTTATTTTCTTCCGAACTCATCGAAGGGCATTCTCGATTCTTCTCGCACTGACCTTTGTTCTGCTCTTCACCGTTCTTCGTATCTTCATCCAGCAAACCGTCCAGACTGCGTGATCTTGGCCTAGGAAGTGGTGGTCGTTGGACGATCGTGGAAGAGACTGACTTCTGCTCCTGATCCTGTTGATCCAGCAGCTCCAGCGAACGAGATCGCGTTGATGGTAAGGGTGGCTGCCGCGGTGGCCTGCGAGGTACTGCCTGGTTGTTGCTGGCACCCACCGGATGCGTGTACATGAACTTGAAGCGCGGCGATGTGGGTGGCAGGCCCATCAACCAACGGGATGGACTTGACGACTTTCTAAGTCTACAACACGAAAATAGAACTTATTGCAAAATCATGATTCAGCGAAAAATGCGTTTCTCGTTTGCTTTCTTCGGTGTTAGATAAAACAAGGATATTCATAGTCTCACATTTCTTCTAGATATCTTTCATCAAAATATTAAAAATAATTTTTAGGAAGTTTAGAAATTTTTAGAAATAAATATTAATTTTGAATTTTCATTGATTCGTTATAGAATCTACTATACTAATTATACTATGTATATCGTATCATTCAAAAAATTTATATTTTCATATTTTAATCTTAGGCTTGTAGCCCTTTTTTCTTTCTTTTTAAAATTTATTGAGCCTTATTACTGTTATAAATTAATATTTTCATTTTATATTCCTATAATTCTAATATTGTGAATTCATCTCAAATTTTCTTATATCGAACACCGAAGAATTATCGGATTATATCATGCAAAATTATATCTTGCAGTTTCACCATTTAGATCAATAAATATAAAATAAATAATATAAATAATATAAATATGTAAGCATTGACGTCTACGTGTAAAAAATTAAAATTATTGCATTTGCTAGTATATATATTTTTTAAATTTTCGTAAAAAATCAATTATAGAATCATCAAAAAAGTTCGTTATTAAGATTGAAAATTAAACGTGAAATCTCTATGTAATTATTTTGATTAACTTTTAGTAATGTATTATCTATTAGTTAAGAGATATTTAATTAAAGGATAATTTTTTTTATTCTACATATAGTTTGTGTAATAAACATCTGACACTCAAGTAGAAAAAAAATTTATCTAAACCTTCACCTTAAATTATACATCTACATCACAGACACATATCTATCTACGTGTAACATGAAACTGAAAAAGTGCAACGATATCAGATACCAGGGATTGATTTAGCACAAGGATTTAGCAAAAGCGATAGGATAGTGATATATTTTGTCACCGTTAAAACATTGATAAAAAATTTGTATCGCTGACTGACCTAGTCATGATTGTCATAGAGCGATTCACAATCTTGGCTGCGTGAAAACAAAAATTAGCATTGCGTTAGTAGAGCTCGCTTCCAAATCGCATCGTAAATCGATTCGTTAGCGGCCAGTATAACGAATTTGCTAACTTTTAGTAATTCGGATCATTAAAAATATTTATTATTATCTGAAATCTCTCATCGCTTAGCTCTCTTTTGAATATTTTTACGAAATCTGAACTATTAAAAGATTTTCGGTCTATAACGATAAATCTAGTTTGTTATTTATTATTATAAATTTTCCTTGTGTTCAATTATTTTTAATAAAATTATTCCAAATTATTGATAAACTCTTTTTTATTCGTAATAATTGATTTAACATCAGACTAATGTGATCGAAACTGAGTTCTTGGTATCGGGGTGTTAATGGATTCTGCAAATTTTAGAATTTTTTCCCGGACATTGACGAATCGATTCGCTCAACTCAACGTTAGGGTTATATGCTAAATTATCAGGAATAACTACCTGCTCGATATGGCTGTGGGCGGGCCGTCTAGTCAGTCTCGCCCGCCCGTGGAATCCTTGTCGCTGCCCCTGCTTTCGTTGCTGTGCATTCGCTGATAGTTCGGTGGCTGTCGCATATTTGTGTTAGCCGGTGTGCTCGGTTGGGTCACGTCCTTGGGAGCCATGCTGCGCGGAATTCCGCTGGACAGATCAGATCTCATAGGTATCTCACCTCGCATAAACCTGCACAATGATGAAAAGCAAACATCAAAAAGTTATCTTAATACTACAACAGACATAATTGTCTTATTTAAAATAAAATTTTCTTAGAAAGTGACTAGTGAATATTTCAGCTACAACTCTTGTTTTAGAGAATAAAAATTATCTTCTTCATTCTGATCAAAGTTATTTCCTTTTAACAAAAAAAATTATAAAAAAGAAACTAATTACTTTACCTTTCTAATTTGTCTACGCAGGCGTCTTGATAGTCATGAATCCAACGAACACCGTTAAAATGGCAAACCGCGCGCATGTCTTCAGGAAGTTCTTCAGGTTCCGGCCATAGAAAATTGTCAATGATCGGGATTATGTTGCATTGTGATTGCAGCGCGGCAACAATTTCCTATAAGATAATAAAAAATAAATTGATACTATACTTCGCAAAAGTTAAACTTTGCAAAATAAATTAAATACTTTCAATTTTAGAGTATTTTCATTTGCTGAGAAAAAAAAGATAATTAGTGAAAGATGTTTTTTAAAGCTATCTCTTCTTTACTTTTAAATTTTCTAAAACATGAATTGAGTTAATTGAGAATTTATTCGTTTCTTTTTTGCGACTTTGAAACTGATAAAACGAAAAAAGCAAGCATACATTTTTAAACAATTTAATAGTGTATAATTAAAGAGACTGTAAAAGCATTTTAATATTTTTCTAACAATAAAAAAATACGATGAAAGATATTTAGACTCACCCTATGTACCCAATCCTTGCACTCGCTGTCTTGTATACACCTCTCCAAAGCCTGAGGTGTAAGTACGAGGAGGAAGTGTTTGGCCTGCCTGATGCTCTGTAGCAAGTTATTGTCAAACTTGCCGGCCTCAAGCCTCTCAACATCAATGAAAACCGTGAAGCCCCGCAGCTGTAGATGTACCTTCAACAGACTCGCCAGTTGCGAGCCGTTCGATCTACGATAACTGACGAAGACGTCAAGGGACTTGTCAGGCGATTCGTACTCGCACGAACTGAACTGATTGTGCTGCATATTCTTGATGGCGTCGAGTATCCTGAGCCGATGGATACTGTTGGTGATGCCACACTCCGCCAGTAATTGATCCTCCGAGAGATTTCGTATCGAGTCCTTGTCTACCCCGGCGTTCAGCATGCTATACGTGTAGATGGAGAACTCCTGACCGATCGACTGGAGGAAGCTATTCAAGTTACCGGTGTCGCGACTACTGTAGTCAGCCATTTTCTTCAGGTTCTGCAGCTCACGGGCGAATCTGCGACGCATGATACCGTTGGTCAGACCGATATCCTCGCGCAGATTCTCCTCCGTCAATTGCAGCAGCAAGTCGCCATCCACTCGGCTTTCCACAAAGTTCGGGGCTACCTCGGCGAAACCGATCTGCTTCACCCATTCTCGAACGTCCTCAGTAGACCATAAAGGCACTTGCTGGCTGAGTTTATGCGGAATTTCTTCGCCGATTAATCTTAAAGCTTGTGCTGCATATTTAGACGCAATCGCGTTCGGACAACTGGCTACTTTCTTCAACGGTTCGATCGCGCCGATCGTTCGGAAGATATCAGTATTGCCCTGTTGCTTCTTGATACCTGCCTCCATGCAGAAGTGGAAGGCCGCCAGATTGCGAGCCTCCTCCCGCTTAGAGCTTAGGACCGGCACAAGCCTCTCCAGCCAGTTCTTACTCTGACCATGTGCGTGCGCTAAGTTCGATTTAGCGAATTCGTAGGGATTGTGCGACGTGACGAAAGGTTCGACGAGGTCGAGGGTGCCAGACTTGAGAACGGCCGCCTCGATCTCTTTGTTGGCGACCAACACGGCGATCGCCAGACAGGCGTAATACTTGATGTTGTCGTCGTTGTGAAAAGCAAGCGGGAACAACCACATTGGTACCTTCCGTTTGATCATCGCTTCTTGGTTCTCAGCTCCACCATACAGCGACAGATTCGCTAACGCACCTGCACAATGGCGCAGAGTTTCCACGTCATTTTTTCGACACTCAAATAGCACCGCGTCCAAACCACCTAGCCTAATGACGTCGCTGCAGGTACCCTCGCTGTGCTTGAACAAATGCTCGAGTATCCCGGTGCCGACGCGCGCGTGATCCACCGAATTGGCGTTCTTCGTGCACACACATGCGACGTTCACCACCTTCTCCAGGCCGTTCTCCACCACGTGAGCGCGGTTTTCTGTAGTCAAGCATTGCTCCAGTAATCTGGCCGACGAGAACTGCAACTCGTGATCATTCGCCACGCAATTTGACATGAGTAGATCAAGACCGCCGCGCGTCCTCAAGGTGTTGCACAGGGTATAACCCAGTTCATGGCCATGTGTAGGCACTGCCCAAGCCTTCCGGATGATCTCGTTCACCCTGTTCAACAGTTGTGGCGCTTTGCTGCCGCTGTTACTGCTCTTGCCACTGTCGGCGCTCACCTTCAACCGCTCCACGAAACTGTCGAGCAGGCTGCAATACTTGGCGATGGCACAATCCACGTCCTGCGGATTCGACTTAGAGCAAAGTAGATCCAAGTCATCCAACGGTAAGGACAAAAGCTCATCCTCAGCGGTCGGTGGTCGCATGCCGTTCATCAGTTGATTTACCGCGCTCGCAGCACTGATCATCGATTTGGATGAACTCACGCCCGACTTGGACGCGATCGTGATGCTCGATTGTGAGCTCGATGCCATGTGCTTCTCGTGGTTGAAAATGCCGGTCGAGGTGACTGTCTGCCGCTGCTGTTGCGCCGCCATCGCTTTCTGCACAGCACGAAAACATTGTCCGTTCATCAGTTTTGAAATCTTGAGAAAGATCATCAAGGATATTGCTAAAGAGGTTTTTGAGGAAAAAACTTGAGAATACTGTCGAGTTTGACAACCATTAGGAACTCGGATTGCCAATGAACGAGGAATAGGTGAATTTCAGATGCTTTAAAGGATGTTCTTCTGAATGATCTTTACAATCGTTAGGAATCCAATGTAAAATAGATGAAAAATGGAGAAAGTTATCGGAAATATTGGTTTCTCATTCATCGTTACATTAAAAAAAAACATTAGAAATTAAATTTATAAGTACATGTTCATTCCTAAAAATATAGAAAGATATTTGCTTAATTAAGTTTTCAGCAAGCAAGAATTTATATATTTTTTATTTAAATTAAAATAAATTTATAACAATGTTTTTTTATTCCAAAATAAATGTTTACTGAATAAAATTATGTTATTGTTTTCTTCAGTTCTATAAATTTTACACTTTGTTTACCATTCGCGAATCCAGACTGCACTTCCTTAGCATCATCCTGAACGACTGGTAAGTATGATTTCGACGTTTTACACTTCTCACAGGCTTCTCGAATCATGCGAGTCCACTTTTCGACTGGGGTCCGACTGCGAGCTCGTCGGCGTTTAAATCATCGCTCGTTGCATCGCTTCTGCATTAAACAGCGACGCAACCTCAAGTGCCAAAAAGCGGCGCAGCCGCCGGCCGCGGTTTTCCAACGTTAAGAATGGCGATTTACGATTTAGATTATCGGTTCGCGGACATTTTAACGCGCGTTCCTTGGTGAACCGCCAGAAGCGCGAATGTAAGCCGGGAAAATTATACGTCTCGCGTTTTTTCACAAAGTGATGCACCACGACTATTTCATCAAGATGTTCGATTATCCGAAGAGAGTTTTGTAGTTTTCCATATTCTTCCTAAAGTTTTTATGAAAAAATAAATTCTATTTACTTACCTTCTCGGAAGTAAAAGAATCGCTCTGAAGCTTCATGGTAGAAGCTGCCATGTTGTTACTCTCCTGATGCGAGAGATCACCAGCCTTCAAGCTTCTCTGCTCCTGAAAAAGAAATATATTCAATATTTCTCCTATTAATCGCAAACTTATTTTTTAATTTAAGTAATAAATAAACAAGATCTGTTTGAATTGAGTTATTATTTGAAATTAAAAATCAAAACATAAGACTACGAACCAAGCCTTTTTTAATTTTAATTAATTTAATTTTAAATGCTAAAATTTCTATATATAATATAATTTATAAACAATCTAAATCAGACCCCGATGTTATTCTCAATGTTACACAGAAATTTAAAAATTCTGTGATACAAATAATAAAAACTGCACACAATACTCTCTTTAATGTCCAAAATTAATCTGAATATATCGTTCCTTGCAATCAGTGGAGACATTATCGTAATAAATTCATAGTTATCGTCCTATGTAAATAGTGGCGATGATATCCATAAAAAGTCAGCCAAATATATCAAAATATAAAAAATTTGCAGAAGTTAAAAGAACATTTTAATATATGATCTTAACATAATAGTGGCGATTTGGTGAGTAATATGTTAGACTTAACAATTAATAATTCGTCTTCTATCAATTATGTCGAAATATTATTACAAAAAGTTCTCCGATTTCTTTGTACTAATATCACTCGCAATCAAGAGATCTTGCAACAGAGAATCCAGAATTAAACGTCTGATTTAGATTATTTATAAATTAGATTCTATATAAAAATTTTAGCTTTTTAATAATTCGTCTTCTATCAATTATGTCGAAATATTATTACAAAAAGTTCTCCGATTTCTTTGTGCTAATATCACTCGCAATCAAGAGATCTTGCAACAGAGAATCCAGAATTAAACGTCTGGTTTAGATTGTTTATAAATTAGATTGTATATAAAAATTTTAGCTTTTAACGTCTAGCTTTGTTCAGAGCCCTATGTTCCGATTTTTTAAAATTATTTAAACCGGTTATTATATTACATTCTTATTATTTAAATTTATTCATTAGAGCCTTACAGTCCGATAATTTAAATTTAATTGTTATTTTTTAATCTCAAGATTTAATATATTTGTATAATATAATCGCTCTTCTAGAAAACCACACGAAAATTAAGAGAAAAATAAAATTTTCATGAATCTTAATTGTAAAACAATATTTTTTCTGATTAGCTAACAATAAATAATAATTATTCTGTAATGAACATCGACTTTTTTGATGTAATAATATAGTAAAATAAGGTAAAAATAATGATATAATTGTACGATAATGATTTCTCGTGCAGAAACAAGGAATGAATATACAGAAAATATATGAAATTCTTTTTTGCTACATTTCTATATGTTCATTTCTTTTTTCTGCACGAGAAATCATTATCTTACCAATTATATCATTATTTTTATCATTTACATCACTTTATTACATTACATAAGAAAAATCGATGTTTGTTATGGAATACCTAATTATTGTTTATTGTTAGCCAATCAGAAAAAAATATTGTTTTAAGAATACTGAAAATTTAATTTTTATTTTTATTTTGCAGTTTTAATTTAACTTAATTTTATTTTTCTGACATAAAATCATGTCCAAGTTCGGTGATGTAAGCTATAATAAATATATTATATTTGTTAGCTCTATGACACTCTGTTGTAAAGTTCCGCGCGTTGTAGAGAATTAGCGTGTATTATCCAAGGTCCACTTATGACGCTAATTTGCAGTGGCAGATAGACGATAGCATCTCGTACCAAGAGAGTACAACTGTTGCACTATACTCTGGATGATACGATTTTTTTCGGCGTTTCGATATGTAGCCGCAACACGCACTTCACGGACAGAAATGCATAATTACATATGCATTTCTGTCATTCTAATCTTTCATCTAACAGTTGTTCATCTCATTCGAATAGTGCAAAGAATCGAGAAATCGCAAGAATATTGTGCAAAAACATTTATTTATAACGCATGTATAATATATCGTCAAAAAGAAAACGTAACACAATTCTACAATCATATATATATTAAAAATAAATATTTCACTCTTTAAAGTGTTTTGCTTTATTTACCTGAAGTAATAAGTAAATTTCTTAGAGATGAAATTAATATCACAGAAAAATAATGAATATCTACGTACATAAGACGCGCGCGATAAGCCAAAATTCATTTTAAATGTTTTAATATATTAAAACATTTGATCATTTATAAGATTGTCGTTATTACATTTATTTTTCAATCTGTTATACTAAAAAAAGAATACCTTATCGTTGCAGAGAGAACAGGAAGCGGGAGTATTTTAATCTTATTAATTCTAATTCTTAATCGCGATCAAACCAATATCTGATACAGATAAACGTCAAGCATCCAGTTATACTAAATAATATGTAGATATCGAATACCCAATATAACACCAATGTCTCGTTCCTATCACTATCACCGCTCTTCAAGAGTATCGGAAAATACAATGGTACTTTCCCTCTCGAGACTTCGCGATACAATGATCGGCATTGTGGACGGCTCATCGGTCTCGCTCGTTTTGTCTCCTCGTCATCGATCTTTCCTCTCCTTTCTGCCACCCGAGATTCTCCCGACGTATTTCTCTAAATATAATTTGAGCATGTCGTCACAACCGCTTGTGTTACGCGACGCATTAAGCACAATTCTGCTATTACACTGATCTTGCTACCACCTTGCTTTGCAATTCATGACGTCAATGATAATGCCGTGAATGAATATATATTAACGGATAAAAAAAAGAACGTTATCTCGTCGCAGAAATCGCTCCATGGAGCTCACAACTGAGTAATATAAAACTAACAGAATAATAATTAATTACCGTCTCAATTCTTATGTTACATTAAATTTGAATACATTTGATATTGAAATTATTCTTGAAATAGCTTCTCATTAGCTTCTAAAAGCATGATATTTATTCTGAGATCGGACAGCAATATTTATATTTTTTTTAACGCTGCTATTTTTTATTTTAATAATTCTTAATCCTGTATCATTTGTTTTCTTTTTCATAGTCATTTCGCATGAATTGTTTTCTTTTTCACAGCCATTCAGACAAATTTCTTCGATTGACTTCCCGCTTAAAAGTGATGAACATTCGATCGCGCAAGGCCAGCTTTGCTTTATTCTTAGCTGAATCACGTGCGGTATTTTAAAAAATCGCGAGTGACGTGAACAAACCCTCAATTTTATATACATGGCATTCCAACCCGCCAGCGGATGTTTTCAAAGATATTTACGCCAACAACGAGCATAATTCCATAAGAAAGTTCTCCTTAATGTCCAGTTCGATTTTGCGAAATTATTTACTGAAACTACTGACTTATTACGATTTAGTAATTTATCGAGAATATCGAATATTATTTCGAAGATGTTTACGCTAACAACGAGCATAATTCCATAACGAAGTTCACCTTAATGTCCAGCTCGGTTTTGCGAAATTGTTTACCGAAACTATACTGGCTTATTACGATTCAGTAATTTATTGAGAATATCGAATATTATCGAAGGCAAGAAAAAGAGATGCGAATTAAAACTTTCTCAAGACTTACCACTCGCGAATTTTCGAACTGTTTTCGATGCAATACTCCACGATGTATCGGCCACGGTGCGCTCATATTTTAAATGAGATTTACATCACCCTTTTGATATGAAAATAAAATCGATGACGATAATGATTTTTTTAGACAATTAAAGATAAATTACGACGCTCGAAATAAATATTTTCGCAAAGTATAATTTATTATTTATCGAAAAAATTTCTGGAAGAAATTTAAGCATATTTGTCGATAATTTCAACAAAATTACTCTCAATAATTCTTTTTTTTTATTAATATTCTTAATTAAATCATCAATTTCATAACATTTGATAATCAATTAATTTTTACAAAAAATTTATCTTTTATTATAATCTTTATAAAGTTATTTTAAATTCTTTTTAATTTATCTCGATAAAATTACTTTAACAGTTTAATTATCTTGGACTAAATCACTTTCAAATATTTTTTACATAATTACTTTACTCGTAATTAATCTCACATTTATCACATGCATTCAATAATCAAACTACTTTAAAACTAAAATTCAAAATTCGCCTGATAACTATCGAATAAAAATTATGATAATTATAAATTTGTAAATAAACCGTTTCCTATCGAATCGTAGAAAGCACGACAGCTTTGGATCACCAAGTGTGATGGTAGCGCGATGCAAACTAATCTAGACTGTGCTTAAGTATGATTCACTACCCGGCGAGAGAGTTTAATTTCGTTACGCATGAAGCAGAGAGAGGGCAAGAAAAAGAGAAGGAGAGAAAGAGAGAGAAATGCGTTTCCGCACGTCAATCGCGTAATCGGTGCAGCAGCTTTTTAACAGTGATCCCACCATTGCTGCTATTTTTCGACTAGCCTAGAAATAGTTTACGAGCGAATGACGAATTCTCGCTCGCTATCGAATTCGCGGACGGTACTAAACAAGAATTTTAATAGCCCGTTCGTGATTTTAACGCTCACGTCTGCAATTTCTTACCGAAAAATCATTATAAATAGCAATTTAGTCAAATAAAAAGATATTATAGCAGATACAAAAATTGTAATCGTAATATTTGTTTCATTGCATGGAACGTGTTTCCATAATAAGATCGATAATTATTCAATTAATGTAATTATGAGTCTGTAATAATTTTGCGATGGTTATCAATCAAAATATTTTTAGGTAATTCTACAATTGTGCTTATTTTATTTTTGCAAGTACATAAAGTGCATAATTATTCTCTTTGTGTAACATATGACGTTCGTGTTAAAAATACAGCATTTGTTTTTTTCTATCTTTATGCTAAGTAATTATTAAATAGCTGTTCGATACGTCATCGTATTGATATATCAAAGTTCGATGATCTACTCCACTTTGAGCAACACACATTGAGGTCAAAGTCGAGGCTTTTGCGACTATACAATGAATCTATATATACGACACACTGTTATTCCATCAATTATCTTCGTAAACTCGATAGCAATTCAAATTTCCATGATTTATATTATTTATAATAATATGGCTGTTTTGCCGAGGTTGCACAAGGCATTTATCGGTTTCCTATCTAGTTTTTTATCATCGCGACTTTTATTGCTCCACATCACGATACTGATAGCCTCTATTTTTCAGAAAAACTTGCGGGCAGACCCTCGCGTGTCTCTGGCAATGTCCTTGAAAATGTCGCGGTCGACTGGTTATTTAACTACCACGAATGCTCGCTCTATTTCGGTTGCGGTCTACCAAGGTAGTATCGGTGACACTTAGCAGTTTGTAATCGTCGCCTCTTGGCACATCTTCCGAGTTCTCACCGAAATCTCAACGATGATCTCACGTCGCGTCATGTCGCATCGTGAATGAACGGCAAACCAACAACAGACAACTCTGTCATCAAAATACATGATTCTATTTCAATATCCGAACAACGAGATGTTAAATACACTATCTTGTATGTTTTACTAGCAGCACTGCGTTTCACGAATTAAAACTAATCTGATGCGAGAGCAACAACGAATCTCTCTTACTTCTTCTCATATTACTTAATTATGAAGCAAAGGAAAGAAGATCTTTTCGCGCGATTAACAGCGAGAAATAAAGATATTTCATGCTGACGTTTGACATTCATTTTTAGCGTCAAAATAGACTATGTGGTTAAAATTGACAAATATCAAGGATCTTCAAAGACACCTTAAAAGGTGCCATTTCATAACACTTTGAAAATTAACATCACTGATCACGTCTCAATTTTGATGCTAATGTTTAACGCTAAATCCAATTTCTAGCGTCAGATTATTCGATTCAAGAGTTTGGACGTTACATATATGACATTATCATTTTCATACATTTGCACTGTCTAGCGTCAATATATATTTTCACTGTCTTATGCCCGTTTCCACCAACGCAGATTGACTTTATATTAATCTCGGTTCAACTTACTCTTTGTCTTTTTCTAGTTCTAAAGATTAGAAAAAGACGAAGAGTAAGTTGAACCGAGATTAAAGTTAATCTACATTGGTGGAAATGGGCATTAGTCATATATATGTAACGTATTTTGACACTGAAAATATAACCGTCAAACGGCAGCACAAAAAGACATCTTAATACGAGACTGCCCGGTTCGCCTAAAGGTTGGCTGAGTTTAATTTAAAGGCTCAAGATTGTCGTACCATTTGTGAAGTGACTTGATTGCCCAAGATCCGAGGATGAGGATAATCACGTTGCATCGCCTTGCTGCGGGGTCTCAGACTTGGAAAAAGACCCCGGGCCAGAAATCTCGCTAATTGCTGTCCCATGCAACATGCAACCAACTAACCGACCGACCTATCAATCGACTGACAACGAGTAATGTCGCGAACAAACTGTTTCTTCGAGGGGGTAGCGGATTATCGACCCGAGGGTTGCGACGAGGAGCACTCGGTTATCCCCGTGACTACCGTCTCCCCCTTCTCCAACGTTTTGCTATAGAAACAGGAGCGGTGTTTTCGTTAAAGTAGAAAAAGAAGCAAGAAAAAGTAGACTCAAAACAAACTAGACTTCTTACTTGGCGCTTTTAGAAAAAAAAAATTTTTTTTAATTATTTTAAAGATATTTTTTCTTTTATTTTTCAATGTAATTTTCTTTTAATTAGAAGAACATATAATTGGCGACGGTTGAAAAATATATGTTCACTTCAAAACGTAAAGTAAAGTTTCTAATAACTGATATTGCGATATTAAAATATTTTTAAACTAACCTCGTCTTCTCTCAAATTTTAAATAGATCACATATTAAACGAACCACTTTTATCCTGATTTCAAGAAATTAGATTTTACGAACGTTACGATGTAGTTCCATGAATTACTCAGGTTGCTTTAAGTGGAAAATCCTTCTTAGTTGTCGTTCTCTTAAAACCGCATGTTGACGCATAATTTCCAATAACATCTTATATAAGAAGATACTAACATAGTATGAAAAGATATAGATATACAAGTATAAAGTACAAGTGCATGCTTATGAAAACTTAGACTTCTTCCTATCTTTTGCGGTATTTTCTATAGTAAATAAATTAAATGCCTTGCAAGCTGCCAGAGACACAAATATATTCATAAAATGTACATAAATGTAAAAAAATTAAAAATCATTAAAAAAAAATTGGTAAATTTTTATATCACAAGCAGACTTAGGACGACTTTGAGCAAATTCCAATTGATTCAATCAACGGTTAATTCAACTGGCTTCAAACAAAATTTTCAATATCCAATTAATTATTCTTAATTTTTAAAAATATTTTAAACGTAATTTTATTCACTGATTTTATAATTTTATTTCTAAATTACTTAATCACTATATGATTAAGCTAATCGGAGTTTGGTCGAAGTCATCTTTATAGAATTTCATGTCTGCTCCAGTAATGCGACATCGAAGACATCGTTCTTCTAAGTCTGGCGGCATCTGTCGGAGAAGCTTTCAAGCCGTGAATCGTACAAAGATAAGTGTAACGAGATGTATTGTCTTTTATCAGAGAGAGATGTACATACATGGTGTTCCTCATTTCAATTTATTATACGTATACGATCAAACTCATGGTAATCGTCTCTGAAACATAAATGACTTTCACGATACACATCTATCAAATTATTTTGCGTAATTTCGTAAATTATACAGGAAAATGATTTGTGATGAAATTGCAAAGCGCCGAGAGAATTCGCGATTACTGGCACAGGCATCGCAAGGCCGGCACGTGGGGTCAAGGATAGTGCGGCGCGTAAAAAGAAAAAGAAATAATAGCTGAACACACCCACGAATGAAGTAGCACGCAACCGCGTTTTTCGAGTCGAGCACACACCTTTTTGTCCCAGGAAAGACGACGATTCATCTTCCCTTCCGAGACGGTTTTTTTTGTTGTCGGTTGAATCTACCTACGTGATTCACGCAAAGATGCCATCAACGAAGGAACGCCTGTATGTTAAGAAGATTAATTATTTTTTTCCTTGTACTCAAAATAATGCAAAACGTGATATTTGGAAGATTAAATGTTCTTTTGCGATTACACTGTAAATTAAAAATTAATACTATACGCGATATATGGAATATGTGCAGTTGAAAGGCTTAAATATTTCTTTGTATAATAAAAATTAAAATTTGGAATGCATGTAAAAAATATTAATTGTTTTTGTATATAATAAATTTAAAACTATAAACACAAAATAGAATTTTTGTGATTTTTTAAATTTAATATGAAAATATTTTATTTTTATTATAAAAAATGGAATTTTATTTAAATGTTAGACAAATTTTAATATAGCTAAGAATTTAAAATTTAAGTTGTATATCTAACCGTATATCTACAATGTACGATACATATTACATATCGCTCCCTTGCTTAAAAAATGACACAACTAAAAAAGCGTAATTTTTTAAATTATTATCATGGATGAGTTACATAAACATTAATCTATTAATCATCAAAAGTGAACTAACTCAAACTCATAAAAATATTATCAAAGCGTCAAAAAAGATGATTAAAGAAATCATCACATCTAAAAAAAAAGTTTCCAAGGAAACAAAGTTGCGAAATAAAGTGGTAAAAATAACATTTGATCAAATTAAGAATATATTTTCTTTGTCATTTTCATTTAATTAGCTAATATACTTTCATGTCAAGTTGAAAAATAGTTTTTCACTTTTTCTAGGAAATTTAATTTTTTGAGTTGTATCTCATTTGAAGTAAGAAAGCAATATGTGTACACCTACATATATAAGTAATAAAATAGGTAGTTTTATTAGAAAATGTATTATATGTAGCAGATTAATAATTTTGTTCCGTGTACTAAATTAATAATTTTCTTCTGAATTTATAAATACCTTGATATACCTTAATTATAAATAGATCCTTTTCTATCATATTCTTTCAATTCTTATCTTTTTTTAAGAGAAAAGTCATAAGTAACAGATTGCGGGATGAATTGATTCAATCGTAGAAGCTCGATTCTACCGGGTGACCCGTATCGCGCGTGGAAGGAGCTTTCGTTTCGCGATTATTTACGCCTAGCGGCGTGTCATCTAAATTTAGACGAATTCAGCTAGGTCGGTTACTACGTGACTCTTGAGTCAGCAACATGCAAATTTCTGAACGCAAGCCAAACCGACTTCTCTTGTCGAACGACACGTCGTCTCACGATTACACGAGACCGTCCGCGGATTATCCGCCTGTCGCGATATATATGTATATTCATACCTCGCGATAGCGTGCGTTCCTTTTACGAAATCATCGCCTTGGCCGATAGTCAAGGCCGCGATTGCAGTCGTTATTAGAGAAATCGCAATTTCGACTCGCGTTACTTAGAGAAAATGTTATGCGATTTATACAAGGTGAAAAAAGATGCGCTTCGAGTCACATTCGAGTGCAACTTATCTTACTTGACTTTTAATTTGATTGATGTTTATCATTGCATTTAAATCCAGCTTAAATAAAATTGCTTGTTGGATAATATGACATTTTCTTTGTTCGCAAAAAATACATGTGTGTTTTTTCTCTCCTTATTTTTTTTCATAAAAAATCTACATAATCTATTTAAATTTTAAATACTAGGCGCAATAAAAATATTGTTCCGGTCGAAGCTGGATCTTTAATGCTTAAATAATTCAATGATTTCAGTGATTCATTACATTGAATTATTTATATAGGCATTTAATTTCTGATTCGTATTGGTTGTGTTCTCACATATACGGTCTAAAATAAGATTCTTATTGTTAAAAATATTGTATTTAAATATTTTATTAATAGAGATAGCGAATTAAATATTTCATTTAAATTACAATTAAAGTTTAATCTACAATGTGTTCTTTGCTTTTTGTTTCTTCTTTTTATCTCTTGCTCTTTCCCTCTTTCTTGCATCTGTTTATGTTTTATCAACATCATGTTTCTTGTTAATTACGTGTTTCTTGTCTCTTCTGAAATTCAATTTTTATTTCTGGTGACAACAAAGAAATAAGATAAAAGGAAGAAATGCAAGAAATAAAGAGTAGCAGAATGTAAGAAAGAGGAAGAAAAACAGCACATTGTAAATTAAGCTTAAAGATGTACTCAGGCATTTCGACAATGTGTAACAATTCAGGCTGAGTCAGTCACAATGTGTTGATTTTAACTTTGTTGTTGATTTTAACTTTGTCAAGCGAGAAAAATGTCCAGTACCTTTAGATAAATACATTTTAAGTTTTGCCTTCATTTACCAAAGATCCGTGTCAATTTTTCCAAAAATCACGGGAAAAATCGAGAGATTATATTCGCTATGCACGCGCAGTTTCCATTTTAGCGACGCAACAGAGCCTCCGATACTGTTGTGGAAAACGCAATGTACACGCGTGTCAACGACCGCAATCGTGCCTTTACCCGCGCGAGTTTCCGCACATTGCCGGTAACTTCGTGCCAAATTATTCGACCGCACCCACAGAATCTTTCTCTTAGTCCTTTTATTATCCCAACAAGAAAGGTCAGGTTTTTGGAAAGCGAAAGCGCCTTAACGAGCGGTCGAGGAGGATTTTCGTTCACCCACGTTCTGATTTTTAATTCGGATCATCGCGTTGTTTACGAACACGGAGGTCTTTGACCACGAGAATTGAAGAATGCACAGCTCAACCGTGTGACAGTGATCGTGTCCGTACTCACGCCAGGCAGGAAGTAATAAGCACGGAGAGCTATATAATTTTACACAATTGCGGTTCTTTCAGTGGCGAACATTTTTGACGATTAGTTACGAGGTACAATTTATCTTTTTAGGTGTCTTTTTATATTGCCCACATTATTATCTATATATTTTCTATTATTTTTTACATTTTATTTTATTGTTCGTTTATGTTTTTGTATTCTTTTCTATACCTCTCCACATTAATTCCTAATGTTTTTTGTAAAAACGGTATATTTCTTTTATTAAACATTATGCAGCAATAATTATTCCAATGTGATTCTCTAGGAATATTTTTGCATTTATTCAAATATAAATATCACTTACCCTCGCAGCGGCGATGCTCTTCTCCGCCGAGACGCCGTCGAGCTCGACGCGCGCCCTCGCCGCCGTTGCTGCGCTCTGTTCCTTGTACGAGACATCGCCGGCTTGCAGGGCTCTCATTTCCGCACTATTCGCTGTCGCCTTTTCAGCGCTAAATCCATCCGTGACGACCTAACAAAAATCAGTTGACTATTAGACGCGAGGTCTGAATAAAAAAGCTGGCAAATCGATCTGAGGCGTATCATGATACACGACACCGAGTCTCGATGCTTTCTCACGCATGATACCTAAGGATAGGACTCGCAGTCCTTGACCTAGACTACCTAGAGGAAGCCGCACCTCGGCCGCCATTCGCTATGCGTCTAACATCTCCGATGTTCGCAATGTATAACGTCTATCAAACGCCACCATTCGTTCGGTAAATTCAAGCTAAATTAATCGCGCAATTCTTATCAAATATGTATTTTTAGGTACTCGTTATTTTGCGGATAGCTTACTGAATGGCTCGAGACCACGTGCTGATAGCATGCGCGAGGTCGACTTCATTTTCAATATTATGAAATTCAGCATCGCAGTAACCTAATCCAAGTTATATTTATGTATTGTATTTTGTCTTTATGTTATTACTACACTTTTCTACACGATTCTTCGATATCATTTTTTAATCAAATCCTTAAAATCTGATAAAAATCTTTCACAAATCTTGTGAGAATTATTCCTCATCGAACGAGTATTGTAATTATCAGTTTCTATTTATAGTAGACATAAAATCGTATTCTCGATTTTATTTATATCCATTACTATTATAATTAACTATTATTTATTATCATAAAATGAGATAGTTTTGACCCAAACTTAAAAAAATGTCTAGATAGCAAGCATATTTAATATGACAAAATGACATAACATCTTAAAACGTCTGTACAAGTTCTTAAGACGTCTTATGTTTCAAATTTTGACAAGTATGCTGTCTAGACATTGTCATTTGGACTATAAAGTTATCTCATTTTATGATAATTATTTTTAAGATTAAATGTAAAATTTTTACAATTATTAATATAAAAGTAATACTCGAAAAATGCCGGAGATATGGAAACAGAAAAACATCGATCACCTTTGTTTTTGAAGCGCTGGTCATTTTCTTCTGTTCGAACTTCATAGTTTCCTGACCAGCAGGTAAGTTTGGCATGCTCGGTATATTCATCGGCGGGCTCATGCTGTGATGAAGATTGTTCAGCGAGTTCAGGGAACTCAATTGGGACGGAGAACCGCCTGCCAACGTGACAGCATCGTTGACAGGTGGCGGCGTATCAGTATCCGGAAAAGTCACCAGCGGTTCTGTGAGATCGGTCTCTTCCGATCCACTGCCATCTCTGCAGAATTCCACAAAAAGAATTTATAAGCTATAATTAATGATATATTCTTATATTCTTATTTCTAGAGAATTTGGTCCGAATTCGGTTGGAATTGGATATGAATGAATGAGTGACGAGATTTTATTATGAAGATAGAATCTTTTTCGATTAGGAAAAATATAAATAATAATTGTGTATGTACAAAATAATTACATAATAAATATATAAAATAAAAGCTAAATTAAATTAGATAAAATAAATGGAAGAATAAATGTATATGTGCTAATGTATATATGTGTAAAAAAGATTTGCAAAATAAAAAGTGAAGCGATATTACACAAATTTTAAATACTTAAAAAATTATACTATTTAAACATATTCCTGGTGTTTTTACATAAAGACATACATATAATTTGCAAAAGCTAATTACTTAAAAAAAAAACACTTTAAACAAAGAAATCATGTATTATATTATCGTTTTTTTCCATGTAGGATAATACTCTATTTGTATTTATTTTTATCAATAACGGATTACTTTATAAAGACAATTTGTCAATGAAATGCTTATCTTTCTGCTGTGATATAATATAGTAATGGAATATTATTTTATATTTCAAAGTACGTAAAACGACACGTGAGCAATATGTTAAAAATAATCTGACTACCACGAAAATAGCATACGAATCGAAATTATGTGTACACAAATATTCGCCGTTGACGTGTTTCAGAGCTTTCAGTTGTGAAAGCTTTAGTTGCGAAGCTTAAACGTGTGAATTTTTAGAAACTAAACGAAATGAATCACTGAGCTTTTAGTAACTAGTAGTTGAAGAAGTAACTTCCAAGAAATCTTCACATTTTCACGAAAAGATGAAGTCAATGATTTTTTCAAATATTATTACACAATAAAATCATTAATCTTTTTTAATTGACTGAGAATTACTTATAATAGATTGAGACGAATTCTTAGTTACCAATTAACTCCCTTACGTGATTCATATTTATAATAAAAATGTTCACTTTTATAATAAAAATAAAGTATTAATTTGATATTTTATATTTTAACGAAATATCACAAAAGTTAAAAAATTTCGAAATAACCTGTTATTACATATAACACAATCCAAAAGTAAAGAATATTTTTATAAATTATCATATACATAGAAGAGAATTTTGAAATATGACTGCATCAAAACAAGGAACACATCGCAATGATGACATGTGATGACATTAGATTCGTCACGCTGGCACACTTAAAGATACTCTAAAAATACTAATCATTTCTATAAGAAAATACGCGAAATAACGCGTAGTTTTCACTAAACACTCATTATCCGTTAAAACTTCTTCGAAACGTTAGATCTTTTCACAATGAACACTGTTTCATCACAATAAACTCATGTAAAGTTTCACAATTACAGTTCAAAAATTAAGTCTATCTTTTAAGAACTGAATCTATTCTCAGAGATAGTCAATTTACTTGAGAATGAACCAACCTGTCTACGAGGTTCTCCATGCTGCTGCGCAGCCGTTGTGAAAAGTTGGTCGAGATGTTCTTCATCTCCGAGATACCGCGTTTGAGCTCCGTCAGATCACTCTTCATGGAGCTCGCCTTCATCTCACTCGACGAAGACGAGGTGAGAATCCTCTGCGAGGACTTGGCCACCCTGCTGCTCGTACTGCTGCTGCTGCTACTACTGCTAGTACTGGTGCTGGTGCTGCTACTACTCTGATGTTGGCTCTGGTTTGTCGTCAGCATCTGCCGAGTCAAAAGCCGTTTTCGTTCTATTTAAGATCCGTATAAGATGACTCACTCGCTTCGAATTTCCCGCTCCAATATTCTATCTCTTTATCTCTGTCTCTCTTTTCCGTTTTTCTATTAAATCTATTGAGTTTGTAATTATTTATTTATTAAATTTCTCGATTTTATTCTTTAATTTTTTGAGAGACAGTCTTATTTCAATTAATCTTTCTCTTTCTCCTTCTCAACATTTTTGTGTGTTATATCTATGTCATGTAAGTACTCTTTCTATTTTAATATAAAATAAATAAAAAAATTTGTTTAATTGTTTTACTGCTGTAAAAGTCATATTAGAAAAAAAATAATTTTTTTCATCGGCTTAATACTTGAATATAAATATAATAAATATAATAAAATTTTTCATATACACATTAAATGTGTAATGCATATGCAAATTATTCATTTTATCCTATAGCTATTCCTCTTTCTCTAAATTGATTGTTATTAATAATTAATATTTTCATCGATAACTCTATTCAACTATCGTGACAAGATTTTCTGAATAATCTTTTTATGAACTAAAGTCAGATATTTCGCCTTACACAAATGGAAAGTACAGTTCGAACAAACAAAAGAGCGAACTAGACAGGTTTAAAGGGAAAAATGTAAACAGCATCTGCTGTAGCAACCACAGCAATAACTGCTGGCGATAGGCCAGAAGTCATTACGATGTACGAGATGACTCGGCCAAACCTGGAGACGAAAAGGGCCCGGTAAATTTAGAAAGAGGCAACGCTCTCTCGAAATGACGAGAGAAGGGACCTTGAAGCACGGTACCAAGGTTCACTAAGATTCTGCCGGATTAATCTTCAATGGAAAAATATGCACGTGGGCGGCCACATTGCGTAGTAAACGCCTATAGTCGTTCTCGAGCTATCGCTTCTGATTGCTCGATGATCGGAGATGGTCTGACAAGTGGTTTTGCTGGCGAGATGCGCAGCCACTTTAACCGCGACATACATATGTCGCACACGTCATTCATATAAAAATTCTTATGCACACAACGCATTTAATATCAAATGCATAATTTTCTTTCTGACTGAAATTTGATTTGCCTTAAATTCTGGTGTGACATAAAAAATCTAATAAACGAAAATGTAATTTATATTATTATTACTTTTAATCAATGCTTAATTATCGTTAATCCTTTGAGAAATTTCGACAGATTTGCTTATCAATTTTCTTTCCATCTGTACCGTTAATATTGCGCAATATCATAATCAACTTTTGCTATCTTACAATTAGCAGTTTAATAAGAGGTTCAAAAGTGTAATTTGTATTAATTATAGCTTTCCACTTAATTTTTTAAATTAATAATCAAACATTTACAATCAAACTTTCTGAGATATTAATCTAACTGGTAATATGTCTATCTGGTAATATAGAGAAATAAATTAGATAAGAATGTGAATGGCAAGCGTCAGTCAGGCGAATCGATTGACTTGCGCGAGTAGTGACGGTGATTATTATTTTAGGCGCTTTTAGCACAGATCGCGTCGATGATAAAAGCGTAACGGATGAATAATTCCTAATTTCTGTGATTACTTTCAGGAAATTCGTCTCAGATGTGGGCGTCGGAGGCGCCGGACACTTCACCTATAGCTGACGCAGAGAAGACGATATAGGAAGATAGATAGGTCACGTAGTCATCACGGGTACTTCTTGAATTAGAAGAAACAATCTGCGAAGAAGATGACGATCGTGTTTTCCTCGTAATAAGAATAGATTGCGTATTTCTGCGAAGTTGTCACTATCGAAAAGAATAAGATATAGCTCTTTTTTTTCTTTTTCTAAACTTCTAAAGTACCAAGTTAAAAAGAGATGCTGAGAATTGAAGAAAAATGATGCTGTTACAATTCTTTCTAATGGAGCACAGATGGGAAGATCAGAGAATACACATCTATACCTATTACGTTTATGGTTTTCCCCGAAGTAGCAAGGCCAAATAAATATTGCAGCAACTCGCTTCTGCTAAATGTTCACAAAGATGCAAAGTACGCGAAAATGCGTGAAGTGTAGGTCTCCGAATTTAAATTCCATTCGAAAAATACAATCGTGCGTAAAATATTTGATTTCGGAGTTAACGTATTAATTTATTGCCAACAGATTAATTCAGGGTACCAAATTTAATGCAATTAATAATTCGATAATATAAAAACGTGAAAAGATGCAGAGGCAGTTTCCGATTTAGATTTTACGATCGCTTCGATATAACTCCTCTTCTCTCGCACTCTAAAAAATCTCGGTGTGGATTTAAAATCATACGGTGTTTATATAATTCTCACCATGTTAATGTTAATATTAACACTAACATGGTGTGGATTTAAAACTCACAATGTTATATATATATATATTAATATCAACATAGTGAAAATTATATAGACACCGTATGGTGCTAAATTATTATGTTAAGTTATTAATGTATTAATGTAATTAATGTATTATATAATTATTAATAATTTAATGTATATTAATGTATAAATAATTCAACATATAATAATACACAAAATATAATGTGCATCATTATTATATATTAAATTATTAACCGATATTTTTAAAAATGCACTGATATTTTTCGTTAAAAAGAAAACCTGACCTCCGGAGATTTGAGGTTTGCACAAATAGATTTTCAAATTCATTTCGGAAAAATAACCATATCTCTCGCATGTTAATTAACAATAAATACTCGGAACATACTGCGAAAAGACGTGTATTGAGTCTTGCGAAAATACTAGTGACGTGTCTTTTCTATTTTTCACAGAATCGCAACATTCGGGAAGCGCGCGCAAATATTTGATAGTCAAAGAAAAAGAGACAACAAAAGTCCGAGTCGGAGATAATCACCTGCGACGACGTGGTGGTGACCTGCGGATGATGAGTGACGTGATGCGTCCTGCCAGTCACCAGGTTCTTCTTCTGGAAATTCTCCATGGCAGTATGCATGTTCTCGCCTCCCTCCGCCGGGAATTCCGACATCTGCAACAGACAGTATTATCGTCAAAATGGATAGCAATCGAGATGTTTAAATATTTATTACAATAAAATTATATGTAGACATTTATTTTACTTGTGACGGAGACGTGTTAACGATCGCGTTTACGGATGTTTTAATTGCGCGTTAATCAAGTCGGCGCAGGAATTCGCCGACTGCAAGGGCCTAATAATAGGCTCTGGGAAATAATTGGCAGCTTGGCGAGACTAAAAAGACTAGTGAGTTCTCGCAGTAGGTTTTCGCGTTGCTATCGAACTGCACAAAAGTGTACACGAAACTACGCACTGAGTGCGTAAACGAGAGCGATATATGCGAAGCCCACACGTACGTTCATTAATAAAAAGCTCGATCAAGAAACGCGCGATTGAACCCGGATCTCTTGATAAAACGCTCCGATTCCTAAAGGTGATCAAGCTTTCCAGTCTTGCGTAGAGCGCTGATTCGCCGTTTATGTACGATAGAATACTAATTGTAAGCTCGCTGACGGAAATACCATCGGGAATGCTCGAGGCCGCTCGAGGTCGATATAAATGTTCGATAAAACTCGACAGTTGCACTTCGCCATTGTTCAGCCTGTATGTGATTACATAACAGAACGATTGTGAAAAAGCTAGCAAGAAGATTTCATAGACAATAATTAATACATGGAAGTATACAAAATGTAAATTTAGCTTTTAAAAATGATCCTAAATAAATATCATCCTTTTGTTCTTTTCTTCATGGTCAGTATTGAGTGATTATACTTTCGTATGCCGTATAAATTGAAGGCTGTCAATGAAAAAGCAAGATAACGCCGTATAGAAAAAAAAACTTCAAAATATATTAACTCCAAAATGAACTGCACTTAAATTTAATAATTTCTACGAAAGACTTACACGCTGTCATTACATCGTTTATATGGTGTTGCACAATGCATAGATAATTTTACGACATAAACAATGTAGTTACCAAGATCGCAGTCGCGTAACTTTCATATTTCTAGGAAGGAGCGATATATAATTCGAAGGAAATGAACCTCATCCAAATGTTACATAGTTCTCACAGCACAGTATATATATCTTATAATATAATCAATTAAATTTCATTTATTTTAATAATTACCAGAGCGACTGGGCTATTTTAATTATTTCTGGTTCATTAGTTTCACGTTTCTTCGTGTAACATTAAATACATTTAATGTATCGCATAAAAATCGCTCCTTTGATTCTTACAATTGCGAGCGCACATGTAAGATGTGCGCCAAAATACAATACATCGGCAAAGTGTGCACCAATTGTTGCACTCCAGAAGCTCACTTTGCGGTATGAATGCAACTATACAATCGGCACAAGTGCAACTATCGCGAGACGTGCGTGGATGGGCGATACGTTGCATTCCGTCCATTCTTTCGATAATTCCGCGGGATTTGCATAGGCGTGGGCACGTAAAACTCGGGCGCGTGCAATACGCGTGCAATACACGAGATGCAATATCCGGTATCTTTCAGAAAACCGACGCAGAGCCGGTTTAAACACCTTTTCGCACAATAATATTATTTCAATAAAATAATTTTAATAAAATATAATTTGCTTTATACACAATAAAATTTTAGTTTTCTCTTCTAAAAAGAAAAATAATAACATAATATTTGCATGCATTCTATGATATTACGTTAAGTCAACTTGACGTGCATATTTTATATTTATAAATAATGAAAAAATTGTTAAACTGTGGGTATTTTTGGAATACATAGGTCTAGAATTAAGTACAAATGCTCAGAAAACCAGAATGTTCCAAAAGCAGGTGGCATGTTTAAGTCAAGGACCATAATTCTTTCCAATCAAACAGATAAAAACCGGTCCTAACTAGAGGCTCTTAAATATTGTCCAAGTGTGAGGATCGAATCTCAAAGGAGATTTGTTATTTCCCACTTTGGAGTGCGTATTTAACAAGTTGAAATTAACGCGAACAAATTTCAAGTTGATGAAAATATTAGAAATAACTCAAAAATTCCGTTGTCAAATTTAATAAACGTTTAGATCAGGTTACTTTCTGAACGTGATCATGTGGAAACCTGAAACTGAGCATTCGCTCTAGAGAGTATATCTATCAGCCGCGTATCTCTCGCGCGGCTGATTGACGTGCTGTTCCTAGACAAAGACAGCCGACGCGGTAGAACTCGAAAGAAGAGGAAACGCGGATAACTTCTGCTGTCTCCGATAATGCAACACGCGGACTAGTCATTTCAGGATCTACAGCATTAGAAATGTGGAAAAAGAGCTCCTATCTGGGGATCGATAGGGACTTCCCCGAAACTTCGCGCTGCAATTCGAACTCTGGAGCGTCGAACCACGTTTTTCCAGCCGTTCTCAGATCATCCTGCAAACACGACACTCGGAAAAAGACAAGGAGAGAGAGAGAGAGAGAGAGAGAGAGAGAGAGAGAGAGAGAGAGAGAGAAAGAAAGAGAGAAAGCGGAGTGCGCACCCAGCTGACACCTGGCTAGCGTCCGATCGCCACGTAGCTCACGCGTCTTCCCGACGAGAGCTCGACGGCGAGGATCGAGGAGAGGCGGTCCAGAGGACGAGCGGACTGCGCGTCGAGCAAATCACAGAAGAACCGAGGTTGCGCGGACGGATAGTACGTCGCGTTTCGGCGTGCCGGCGACGACGATTGGCACAAAGAGCGACGACACAAATCCCACAATCAACAAGCATCGCACACGCCGGTCGCGCTCACACTGAGGAGGAGTCCGAGGAGTGACGGACGGTACCGCGCGTACGATAGCGACACGCTGGTCACATGGCACCGCCGGTCACGTGACACCCCTGAACGCCGCCGCCGCGAACTTACGAACCGCGCGCGCACGTGATCGCCGCGCCGGCGAGTTAAAGGGACGGGATTTAAATGGAAGTATGGCTAGTTCTATTCTACCGTGATGTTATTCGTAAGTTCTACCTTCGCCTACCGTCTGCATCGGAACTTTCTGCACGAAATTAATTAATTAGGTCGAAAAGATATTTAATAGATCTCGATCAAATAAAGAGACAAAATTTAATAGATCATAATTAGATAGAGGAGCAACGAAAATGATTAAATTGAAGTGATGAAATATATTTAAACCGTAGTAAAATCACGCTGCAAGTAAATATTAATTTAGAAAAAGATAAATGAAAAGAATATATAATAAATATAAATAAGTAAAATATAGATTAAATTAGATTTCTTTTATTAAACGTACGGATAATATAAGATTGATTAAAGATTGACAGAAGGAAAATGAATGAGATCAATAAAGTTTTATTCGACGAAATTAAAATTGATGACATCAAGAGTATTAAGGAAACATTCTAATTAACGCTGCGATTCCGGGAAGCTTATGTTCCATAAAAATAATAGATTTTTCGATCTCGATTAAGAGCATAACCCCCAGTGAGGCAAGTAGGGCGACGATAAATGAACTCGATTCCTAGAACGATGACAGTAAAGAGACGACGTTTTTTGTCAGCACCGTCGTTGCAATGTTATGTAAGAAGTCTCTCTCTTTCTCTCTCTTTTATCCGGTCGAAAGTACATCTGGAGAAGTACTTTGCAGTAAACCACTTGATAGAAAGTTTACGAGAGCGCAATCTGGGAGAATCGTCAAGGAAACCTGTCACTTCATTCATTTTTCCGCGCCGCCTTTCATTGATTAGAATCGTGAGTTAATTAAGATTATGCATATTTCTCATATTTCAGCGTATTTCTCAAATAAAAAAAAAACAGGTAAAATCCAGTTGCTTAGAAAGATTTTTTAACAAGATTGTACGTGACACGCACGTGACGGCCCTTGAATGATTTATCAAAAGGAATGTCGGGTCTACCTTATCTCTCCAGTTCGGGGCAGAGCACAAAGCACCACCCGAAGAATTTAGGTCAGGTTCTTCGAGATATCGAATACAAACAGGTCTTCTTGAGACTTTCGTGCTCTGTGTTATTCGTATTTTTATTTTCAAATTTTTTAAATTTCGAATTTAAACCTCAAAACTTCAATAAATTTGATGAAAATTTTAGTATTTTGCGGAGCTCTCAAAAACGTAGAAAAGAACTCTCCTTAGCTTTATCTCTTCGGCACACGAACAATCTTCTGAAGCCTCTTTGTCAAGATCTCTTTGCGGAAAAACTGCTTAGTTTAACTGCTGTAAATCAGTATTGACTACGAAGCGACGACTGCGAAGAAGCTTAGCACTGTCTGTGAGAAAAGAGGGACACAAAGAGCGGAATGCAGTCCGGCGAGGTGCGTGAGGAAACTCGCAGTCGCGGAATTTCGGCGAAAGTATACCGGGTGTCCTCGGTAAGCACTGAAGACCTTAACCCGTCCCGGCGGTCGAGTAGTCTTATACAAAATTAACATTTACTCAGTTCAACTAATATTATTTCATTTCAATTTAATTAAAATAATTTTTTAACATTTTTTCGCGGATATTTGTATCTGTAATTTTAACAATTCTGATTTCTTACTTAGCAATATAACTTTTGGAGATATTATTGATAATATTTCTAATTAATATAATTTTGTAAATAACATGGTGTGATAATAATATTCCTAAACTGTAACAATAAAAAAACAGACATCTCAGAAGACAAAAGTTATATTTTATCTTCCAAAGTAGTTCCCCATGACATCAATACACTTCACATATCTTTGATACAAAGTCTTAAACTGTTTTTTTAAGGTCCGTAGTTATAATGTTCAAAACGCTCACATTCCTTTGAATGTTTGAATTCCTCGACGTTTTAAAAATGTTTACCTTTTATGTTTTTGAGCTTTAGAAACAATATGAAAAAGTCAGATAAAGAAGGTGGCTAATATCAACAACCCCTTTCTTGGCCAAGAAAGTTACATGACAACCTTACACACAAAGGAATCATCGTAAAGCTGTTTTTGGTTTAGAAATGTGTTGGTGTGAGATTAGTTACCCACTTTATTAACCAAATCTGATTGTTTCGGATTTCGTGGTATTCTCAAATATAGAAACATGATGAAGAAAAAATATTTTCAAGACGTTGGAGATGTTAAAAAAAAATATAACGAGTGTTCTGAATAGGATTCTAACTACAAGCTATACAAAATATTTTGTGTCAAAAATGTGTGGAGTGTATTGATGTCATGGAGGACTACTTTGAAAGTAACATTTTGTTATCTGAGATGTCTATTTTTTATTGCTACAATCCGGGAACTTTAGACCATGCATTATAAAAAAAAATATGTCATAATAGATCTCAATCTCAGAGTTTCAATTCTAATTCCGATCGAGGAGATCCAGGGATTAGGTCGGAGATTAGTCGGGGGTTTCGATTTTGATCTCGGAATGTCAAGGGCCTCTTCTTGAAGTTTCAGGGCGCGACAGTTTTGACATTACCGGGCTGGTTGAATAAATATGTGGGTGTGAGAGAGGATCTCGATGAGTTAACGAACGTACGTAGATAAATTCGCGCCTCTCGTCGCGTCGCGTCACGTCGTGTTGCGGCAGCCACGCGCTCTTCGGCGCCGTTTGATTTACGACGGCCATAAATAGCATTCGCGAGTGGCTTTTTCCTGTGCCCGGCAGCAATAACAATTTAGAACAGGCCGCTTTGCTGTGATATTACTCGCACTCCTGCCAGATATCAGTCGTCTCATTAGCCGAAAACTATCGAGCGATCGTCAATACTCGAAAATTGACTGTATACGAGGAATTCCGAAAAGACCCAGCAGAGTTCAAAGATAATATTGAAAGAAACATAAAGAGTTGAATTTTACTATTACATATTCACTCAAATATTCATGAGAAATTATATTAATTAAAAGTATTAATGAAATATTAATTTGATATACCTAGCATATTTGTTTGAAAAACAAAATTTCTCCAAAAAATTTTCTTTAATGTCATCTATATTTAAAAATAAAAATTATAAATTAATTATACAAGTTATATAAAATTGTCCAACATTAATTTTAATTTAAATTAATATTGTTGATTTATAATTTAATTTAATTTTTGATATTTATAGTTTTGTTTTAATAAAAAGTATTGAAGAGTTCTTAATCAGAATCTGATTCTTCCGAGTAGAGAGATTTTAACGATAGAATAAATTTTCAACAATAGAGGAAACACAAAGCAATGCAACGTGGAATATCACGAGAATCGATTTCTTCGTATACATTTTACATATACTTCGGAGCGATCGAGAGTCGCTATCGCTGAGAAAACATTGGCAGACAGCTGTAGGCGTCTTGACTCTTGCCAGACACAAAGAACCGATTCGAAGACGACATCGTTGGTATTATACATGAAGTCGCGTTCACAATTGATGAATCTCCTTTCCTTCCATAATTAAAGGCTCAAATAAATGCTGTTGAAATAATAAATCGATCGAGAAAAATTCAAACAATCACACCTCATTAAAAAAAAAAATCATCTAAATTTTTACAGAAAATAGTGTGTGCGAAAATAATAGAAACGACAAATGCATTAAAAAGCGTCTAGAAATGTATATATATTGAATATAATATATATTGAAATGTATATATATTGAATAAAATATTAAATGTAAAAGTATGTTTAGTTTATTAACAAAAAATTTGGAGTAAAAGAGAGAGTTGACTTCTTGCAGTTTTATATGAAATAAATTCATATAAAATTATTTAATCGGCGGATTGATCATTTTATCAATTTGCGTTTTGCAGTAGCACTCAAGTGTGAAATGGGCCTTAAGATCAGTAAGATTCGTTACTGTTCATATACCGGATTAACCTTTCGTGGCAGTGTCCACTTCTTTCGCGCATTCTACTTTGTAATGTTGTACACCGTGTGGGAATGCGAGGCTATCTGGAAATTTTCTGAAAAAGACATTTCCTTCTCGTTTTTGTGTGTAAAATTGCCGTATTAGATTTTTCATTATCAATTCCAAAAAATCGTAATCTTTGAAATAGACATTACCAGACATCATTTGCATTTTGAGCTTCTTTGATTTCTCCTAATCATCGATTTTGGTAGTATTACTCTTATTTGATGTTACTCATAAAACGAATTCACCCTGATATATTATACTCGCAGAGTTTTAAAACAAAGACGCCTTGTGCGGTCAGGAACGCGTTTCCATGTGGACGTTCCATCGGTTATGCGAGGCATAAAGGAGGCCAGTTGGTATAACTATACAGCAGTGGCGATTTCTGGATGTATTTCATGATGTCGCGTTGCCTTGAAAACAAGAGTTTCAAGTTTTCAATACTGGACCAAATTAAAGAGTCCGTTTCTTTGGTGTCGATTTATTTTGTTGCTATTTTTCTTCTTTTTTTATATTTAAAACTTATTTGTTGCGCGTAAAATGCAATTTGCGTATCATTGTATAATCGCAATAATATTTGTTATAAACACAATAGATATTATAGAGAGTAAGATAGTATTCAGAATATAATTACGTTATACACATTATTATGTCTTATTGTCTGTTAACTCATCATTTCGTACAAAATTTCTACTCTTGTAGATTCATATTAATAAAAAAAACATCCATTCATTGTTAATTGTTTTATTTTATTCTTCTTTCAAAAAATTAAAGATAAAATTTAATTTTTTTCTTATCAATGTCTAAAAATAAGAAATTGTAAAGATTCGATCGAGAGTTAATCAAGTAATATGCAGAATATCTCTAAAATATTTTAGTCGTTTCTAAAACGTAAATCTCTTTATAATTATCTTTTATCTCTATTCAGTTCTTTTATATAAAAAAATATGCAATTTTCAAAAATATATAATTTTAAAAAATCATTCAAAATATTGTTATTTTCTTAATATCTTAAAAATATAGGGTAACTCCGGCAAATACGTCGCGCTGGGATTTACGCCGCAGAAGTCAAAAATAGAAGGAGTGGGGGTAATTTTCCCATAACTACTCTGTTACATGCCTGTATGTTATATTGTGTTATGATTTCAGCTTCTTACTGTTAATATTAATGAATTTATTGCGAGTTGAATCGATTTGTCACTGTAATAAATAACACCATCATAAGTTATAATCTACATAAAATGATTAATGTAGGACGTGTAAAAGACTTAGTGGTTATTTCGTGATACATACGTGTAGTGGAATAGTAAAGCATGTTTATATTATTAAGCATGTTTGCATTATTTGTAAATTTTTCATGAGCCGTACACACCCTTTCCCCCTATGAGTAGCCATATATCCTACCCCTATGAGATATGCGGTAAAAATACAAGGTTTCAAAAAATTTATTTTTAATATGAAAAATAAATATTTCGGATTTCTAATATTTTTTTCATAGTAGTAGACAGTACAAAGTTTTTACTGATATAGTTCGTTTACTACAAACATAGTAAATAATACTTAATTAATTATTTAAATATAACTTAACTATATATATATATATATATATATATATACATAATTTTAAAAATATATTTACTTTTTTTATTAAAATAATTTTTTTAAACCAAGTTCTAAATTACTTTTTGTATTACTTTTAGATACAATAAAGAAAAATTTGTAATTATTTTCATGATTTTTTTTTAATTAAAAAATACATAACTTAAACGCAAATAAACGCCTTTCTTTCAATAAACATTTAAAGGAGTACTATCAGACGTAAAAATTTCATATATAGATATTTGAATATCAATGCAAATAAATAAAATCCTTTCAGAAGTAACGCGATGAGTCCAGCGAGGGTATGATTAATTATGTACCTGAAATTCTGCCGAAATATCGGTGATATAATATGTATGTTCATGAACAATAAAGTACGCACAACTGCCTTGATTAAATTCATCATTATCAATAATTTCAAGGAATAAAAACGATGTGTTGTGGCTAAAAATAGCCAATCGATATATTTGTTATATACCTATTAGAATTTTCTGGCATTTCCGCTGTGAAACATATTCACACATGCGATTTAGTCATGTCTGATATCGTGACATACGATAAATGTAGTATTATCAGCGGTATTGTCAAGGTTCATACAACGGTTAAGCGGTAAAAAATATATAAACGGTATTTGTGCAATACAAAATATATTATAGAATAAACAAATGAATCAGTTTAAATAAATCAGCAGTTAGAAATAAATAAATATTAAATAGATAGTCTGAGGTGTAGTATGAAAAAAAAACTATAAAAAACAGATATTAAAGATACTAAGAAAATTGATTTTGTAAAATAATGCGACTTTTTGTTTTCAGCGTGTAATATCATGCGACGTTTCGATTACATAAGGAAGGCGTATGTAAAGACTTGGCTTATCGCACGACAAATGCGAATCCGAGGAAGCGATTCGTAAAGGTGGAAGCCCGTGAAGAGTCGGCGGATTCCGTTCCGAGAAGAACAGAAATGGAAACCAAGACGATTCGCTACCGAGAGGTGTATATGAACACGTTCGAGACTCTTCGTGAGACGTTTATATTATATGTCGCGACGCCGCGGCGTTCAAACGACGCTTCGAAGAATACACGAAAGTGCGTGTTAAGTATGTTGTAAAACATACGTTACGAAATGTACGAAAATATTTCTTGAGTCCTAACTTTCATCGATTTATAATACGGACATTTAACATTTTCCTTCCTCCAGCATTTCTGTCTTTCCTGAAAAGAAGCATATTAGCGTCTTTAAAAAATGAGAGAAACTGTTAAATCTCGTTCTAGCAAAGATTTTGAAGAAAATTTTTTGGGAGGAAAGCATCAGTCTGTTTAATACATAACACCGCGTATCGAAAATAAAAAACATGCAATTTTTTAATAATACTTTAATAATATATGCAATAACATATATAATTTTTTAATAATTTATATGTAAAATAATAAGAGTCTAAAGTAATATATCTTTTACAGATATTAAGGATAAAAAGAAGCAGTAATTTGCCTTGTACTTATTTAACCAAGTATGAAAAAGAAAAAACAAAACAAACAATAAGACCTGTCGACGTCAGCTATTGAATATACATAGCTTGAAACGAATGGTTTCTTTCGATTCTTTAGACTTTAGAGGATGTGGAATTCCTTACAAAATAATGAATAAATATCTTATATATTTTCGTTAAGCACGTTTATCATAACAAAAGACGCTTTACATTAATCAAATGACTATACGAATGTCTACATTGAATTATCTCTTCTCTTAATTTATTTATTGAAAAAATCCCAGGATTCTCATAATGATTAATACGATTTCTTAGTAAAAAAAAATAACAGCATTATAATACTGTTAATCACCTACAGGATTCGTATGTAAAAATACGATATTTTTGTTTCCATTTGCAATCTATAAATATGAGATTATTCGCGAAATAGAGAACGTTCGTTTGTTTCGATTGCAATTCCTCCGTCTCATCTCAGTTTCTAAAGTTACGCGTTTAATTTGAGATTCAAAAAATGCAACGACGCAACATCGGGTATCAACAACGTCCTGCAGACCTATTCTGTAACTCTTAACGCAAATTTCGTTGTCATTATAACGCTGCTGCGCAGCTCTTTCATCATGGTAAAAAAAGCAGGCGTTGTAGTGATAACGAAATTTGCGTTAAGCCCATTGTACGTAAAACCCGATCTACAATTGCGCAAACGTAGTTGTAATTGTAAGAATTAACTAATCACACTTGAGAATACGAGGAGAATATCCGACTGTGATTGACGAATTGTTACGACCACTTACAATTACATTTACGCAATTGTAGATCAGGCTAAAGACGCAGAGCGCAGGTCGCAGGTGAAACGTATTTCAGATTGTAAAGGCCATTCTCCATA
>NW_017296741.1:218627-231724 GCF_001594075.2 Trachymyrmex cornetzi | reverse complement strand
CTGCGTCCTACAATCATATCATAACTAAAATACGTTAGGTTAGTTTCTAGTTTTGCGACCTGCAACCCGCGTTCTGCGTCTTATGGAGAATGGCCTTAATAGGTCGCAGACCGCAATACGTAGGACGCAAGACGCAGGACACGAAAGTTGAAGTTTACCCAACTTTATGCGTCCTGCGTTCTGCGTCCTACAATCATATCATAATTAAAGCCCATTCTACATAAGACGCAGAACACGAGTCGCAGGTCGCAAAACTAGAAACTAACTTAACGTATTTTAATTATGATATGATTGTAGGATGCAGAACGCAGGACGCAGAAAGTTGGGTCAACTTCAACTTTCGCGTCCTGCGTCCTGCGTCCTACAATCATATCATAATTAAAATACGTTAAGTTAGTTTCTAGTTTTGCGACCTGCGACCAATGTTCTGCGTCTTATGTAGAATGGGCTTTAATTATGATATGATTTTCGCGTCCTGCGTCTTGCGTCCTACGTATTGCGGTCTGCAACCTATTACAATCTGAAATACGTTTCACTTGCGACCTGCGACCTGCGTTCTGCGTCTTATGTACAATGGGCTTTATGTAGAATGAGCTTTAAATACGTTAGGTTAGTTTCTAGTTTTGCGACCTGCGACCCGTGTTCTGCGTCTTATGTAGAATGGGCTTTAAGAGTTACAGAATAGATCTGCTGGACTCGATCTGTGATTCCGAACGCGAGAAGCCAGAAGTCATCACAACAATCAACAACGATTAGTCATCGTTGCGCGCGCGGAAAGGACCTGACCTGGTCTCGCGTGGCTCGCGCGAGTTCACGTGTACGCGCGCACGTGTTGCGGCACTAACTACCGGGGGATCGAACTCGCGGAGAGGTCGATATATCGCCGGGCGTGTGACATCGTCCATCCTTTTAGCACGATGATGTCACACTGTCACACGTCTCTCCCGCACTCATCGTAACGGATCATGACGTGGCGCCGATCACCCGGCAGATATTACGAAGCGCGCGAATCTCGTTTGTAACCCGTGGTGACGCATACATGATTATATGACGTTAATCTGATAATATGACACAAATGTGACGTTACTATTAGATTATAAAGTGCAGTGGCGCTTGAAAAGATCGATGAAAATTGAAGAATTGGGGAAAAAGAGGGAATCCATCGTAGACATCCATGATGTAAGAATACAAGATAAGCCACCGCGCTAATGGTGGCTGAATTTAATTTGGGGCTAATTTCTGATTGGTGACAAATTTTTAATAACGGATTAGCTTCCAGAATTTGGGATCAATTTTTGATTGGTCATCCACTGTGCATCTATACGAGACTATCACCTAATATTCTTACATCATGGTAGATATCGACATACAGAATAGATTGAGTATCGCAATAGTTAAATGCGCGTCTACTATACAATGAGAGGTATATATAAACCTATTTTGTATCTCTGATTAACATCTCATTGAGAATTGTGATTTAACCCTCTATAGATCCGCCGGCTTAATATAAATTTTAACTCTTGCATCAACAAAGGAGATCTTCGAGAAACAAAACAAATTTTACATTGTTCTGTATTTTATAAAAATATAAAAAAATTCTGATATACTTGTCAAAGCTAGGCTTTAACCATTTCTACCATCATACAAGTTGGATTGAATTTTACTTATATTTATAGATTTAAATTTAGTTCACAAAATTCACAATTAAAATATCGATGATGTCTTTAAAGTTTCTAGTTGTCGGATTAATTCTAGTAGGAGACAAACTCGTCAATAAAATGCTAGCAAGAGAAAATAGGCTTCTTATGAACTACCTCTCATTCTACAGCAGGTGTTTGACGAAGCTTAGTATTTCTATGTATATGTCGTAGAACTTGTCAGCTTTCGCTTGAAAAAATCTCGGCGGGTGAATATATCGGATAATAAAAGTGCGAGATACAATAAGCTTGCTTGGCGACTTACGGATTTTAGAAAAGCGCCTCTGCCTTTATACACGGCGCCGTGTGACCTGCTTTCATGCTTGTGTAGCATGTTTAATCCTCTATCGACGCTCATTCATAAAATCATACACAACGAACACTCTCGGTTCTTTCTCTATGGAATATAACACCCGAGAAAGTTCACGTCACACTCTCCAATGTCCTCGCGCAGATGCTCACGATTGTTGACGTTTATTCTCGTGTCGAACCTGAATAAATTTACTTGTACAGGTACATTTATATTTATATATTTTATCATATTTAAATACCTAATCCACATTCAGACTTTATTTAAGCGTTTGAGTCTCTCTTTCAATTATTATTAAATTAAAAATTATGATAGAAGAAAATAAAGGAAAGCACACAAATTAAAATAAAATAAAGAGTTGCAAAGTAAATTGAAATAATTCGAATAATTATACAATAATAAAATAAACAAGAAATAAAGTAAAATAAGAAAAATTAGAAAAAAAATTGAAATATAAATCTGTTACATAAATCCATCTCAAATATAACATAAAATTGATATCAAATGTGAATGTGTGAGTATCTCCAGTCTTAATTTTGAGTAAGTGGAATGTATAATTAATTGACACTTCATCTTGTCGCGTTCTATAAATATCGAATGGCATTGACGCAAAAACATGGTATCAAGCAAGTTTCCCACGGCACAAGATCAACATATAGAATGATCTTTGCACTATAATGTAAGAACGAGTGACGATAAGATGTCCTATAGAATGCGTTATCGATTTAGCTCGACTTGAATATCTATAATTTCTCGGAATCTTTGTCGGACCAAAGCCAAAAATTGCGGCAATGTGTTCGATTGAACTTTTGAAGCGATATGATTTTATCGAAGCGCGAGAAAAGACCGTCGATAAGAATGTTATTGCGAACTAGTTCCGTGTTTGAGTAATATGTGACTAATCTCTGAAGAACAACATTTCAGAAATAAAGGAAAAATATTTCTGCATAAGCTATAAAAAAAACATGATGTAAAAAGAAATAAAATAGTCTGATAAAAAATTAATAATTTATATTGGAATGTTTTCTCAGAATTGAAATTTTTTGAATTGGAAATAACTCCATACTACACTCATAGAAAAAAAGAACATAGTGGTTGCAAACTATGTATAAAATATGAAATAACGGCTACACAAGTGTCATTTCATATGTAGAATTAATGCACAATTGAATAAACTGTTTTAGAGTTATTATAATTATAAAGTTCATTCAATGTATTTATGTATATTAATTCCATATATTGTGGACAAAACTTGTACAGCTGCCATCTTTATAGTTGCCATCACTACATTCTTTTCTGAGTGTATCTTTATAGAATTCGATATTTAGGTTTTAGCGCAACAATAATTCGTCACGACAGCTGTTTAAATACATCGGCTTATTCACGCGAATAAAGAATTCCCGCAATGTGAGCAAACTGCAAACACGCGCAACAGACGTTTTCTCAAGTGCTTCGAAGAACTAATCTATAATTGCCACGAGCAAATTCCCGTGTGATAGCATACAGTGCCGACGAACGTCGAGACGAAATTTATCAAATTATACTAAATAATCTAAAAATAATATGTTATTCTAAATTAATACGCATTTTTAAATTCTTCCGACATAGAAAATTATGTTACAAAGTATATTATCAGATAAGAGCAATTATTTAATTCTTTATAATCGATTCTATTGATTGCTAAATTAAAGAGAATGCAAATGCAATAAAAATATTACAAAAAATAATATTCTTGATTTCGTAGAACACGAGCTAAAATAAATTACTATGAATGATAATTTCTATAAATTATTTTTCACTAATTATATTATTTTTATTCTTTGTTGGTAAACAACAGTTTGCCTTTTTGTGATTTTATTACAAATATATATATTATCTGTAATATGTTGTAATAAATATCGTAAAATTTCAGCCACGTAATTTTAAAAAACTTATAGTACAAGGGTCGAGCAGACTTCGATCGAAAGGAATCGAAATGTTCGTTTTATTTCCGTGAGGAAGTCACGTAGCAGCCGGTGCCATAAACGACGACTCGCGTGCATGAGAATACTTGTAAACGCATTGAAAATACATTTTCCTCTGTCTCGCGAATTTCTGTTTGTTTTTTTTTCTTTTAGATCGACAACGATGAGATGCACATTTTCATGCGATTATCGCGACACGCGAGGTCACGTTTGTAAAGTCTATCGAAATAACTCTGTCGCTTTTTAATTCTACCATGATTACAGATACTGTTGACATTAAAACTAATTGTCGAGTCAATCTTGATAAATCACAATGTGTCACTTTCCTTTATGTACTTCCTTACAAACGAGTTTTTATAATATTTAAACATTATTCACTTATACATTAATCAATTGTTACTATTTTAACATGTCTCTACTACTATAATTCTCATTATTTATATTATTTCCTAAGCATTTAATTACTTTATTAAAAATAAGAGAAAAGATGATAAAATTCTGTCAGATGCCAACACCTCTGATAAAATCGCGAGAGAGGTCTCCTGAAAATAACGTTGTTCACTGCGCGAAACTCACGGATGTACTGTCGATTTGCTGCCGCGATCTTTTGATATCATATCATCGATACGATGATTCACGCATTTACTGTCAACGGAGTCGGCGCGTCTACTGACGATCTTACGATATAATGAGGAAGATATCGCCGCCGTATCGTTACGATGGTATGGTAAGGAATCAGCTGGCTGCACAAGAAGATGGAGGAGGAGAAGAAGAAGAGTAGGGATTGGAGTAGTCGCGAAGGAAAGGCAAGGTGTCGAAGTAAGAATCGTATGGCGATAGCAAATTCGAACAAGAGACACCTTTTACATCTTCAATTACTTACAGAGAAAATTATAGAGCAAATAGATAAGAACAATATGGAATTAAAGAGAAAAATTTGCGTACAAGCTCAGTTTTTTAAGAGTTTGAGAAAATTAGATTTATGTCAATGTAATCATATATATAATTTCTTTGTAATTTTCTCTCTTTTAATGTTAGCATTATTATACTTATATATTCAGGTAGAGAAAGAGAGAAAGAGAGAAAAAAAGAGAATGTAAAGTTGATAATAAATTTTTCTTTTATATTTATTTTGAACTATTTGGATGAGTAACTTTCTTGTTTTGTTAACTGATGACGTAACTGTTACTCTTGGATCACTGTTGCAATCAATTTATCAATTGTAAGATTTGCATTTTAGATAGACCGTGAATTTGCCTGAACACGTCGTTTAATGGAGGGGATATACTCGCAATAGCATGGTGCATGTAATAAGCACTGTCTTCCAAGAATCATATACGTAAGCAATGATTCACCATGCTTGTGACCGAGGAAGAGAATAGAATGACGACATTCTCGAGATAGGTATTCAGTGTGTAAATACGGGCAAATGTACAGCGATTTCGCTGAAGTCTTCTAAACGCTTCTAAACGCTCAAACTCGATAAAGAGTCCGGAAATGAGACTTATAATATTCGTTTTCCAAAGAAGTTTTTAAAAAAATTTTCTAATTAAAATGAAGTAACATTTTTTAACTTATTGTCAATCTTTTTCTATGTCATTATTTTTTCTAATAATTTATATTTTTCTACAGTTTTTTTTACAATCTGGCTTAAAAATATTAAAAATGCAGATATAAGTTTCAGTGGTTTCTACTCTTCATTCTTATTTGTTTTATAGATCTGATATACATATCTTCATTAATTTTTTTTTCATGTATCTCTTCCTTATACAAATTTTAAGTTATAGTTTATATCGAGGCATAACTTATATTGAGACTTTAAACGCGGCTCTTGTACGATTCCTGATATGGCATCGTCACACACGGCGCTTCGTTAATCATGCCTTCGTTGTTGTCAGATACCTGGAATCGCGCGGACTAATTATCATTCGGTGGTTATTCTTGCACACGTTTACGTCGTCGTCGACGTAATCGATATCATTCGTCTTGAATCGATAGCGGCACGTAATCTCTCGCCATATAAAGCCGTGTAAATCATTCCTGGCGCACGACCCGCGCTGTTTCCTCTTAGCCGGAATTACGAGTTGCCACGGGTCCATTCATTCGACTGATGATGTAATTGCAATCGTACTATTACATGCCGCTGAATTGAACGGATAAAAGCAGGGTCGTCAGTGCAAGATGGCATCATCGATGATGCAACTGCTGCTGTAATGTTAATTTTGCGTTTTGTTGTCAATTCAAAAATCTCTCGCAACTTTTTGTAGAATTTTCTATTTGTTCATTTTCTATTTGTTCAAAATGGAGGATTTGTTTAAAATTGTTTTGCATGGAGAATAATTTGAGAGAATTATGTATTCGCTTTTGCTTATAATTCTTAGTTGGATAAAAAAATTAGCATTTAAAATATATATGATAAATGCATCAATTTACATGTGTTAAATTTATCATACAGAATATTTATTTGTCTTTGATTCAAATTAATTTCGCGCTATTAATTATGTATTAACGTCGATAGTTAATTAAAAAATGAAAATATTGTTTTTTTTTAAACTCGTGATATATTTTGCGTTTTATAATAAAGAACAGTAGGAAAAATAAATTTCTATTCTTAAGATACGTTATTTTTTTTATCATTTGTATAAATATTCATAGAAACTTATACTGAGACTTGTAGACTATTAGCGATAACAGTTGGCAATTCAGACAAGTTGGAGCCTTGAACTTGGGAACTCGAGGAAGACGAATAACAAATGTGATACGATCATCACGACTCGGTCTAGTGACTCACTTTTGCGAGTCAAGGATGCGACGATTCTTGTCAAAGCGTGATCTCTGGGAAGTTGTAAATTACCGGTTACTCAACCAATGTTAGTCTGCTAACAAGCAGTTTTCAATAATGACAAAATTGTAACGAAGATATACCTATTAGCTTAGCGAACGAAAGCAAAATTAGATCTCTCAGAAATAGAATCGACTCATCTATGAAGTGGAATTCGGACATTCGTCACTTCCGGAAATATTGAGTACACCGTTTTTGATCTCTCGTATTTATATCATCGATCAATAAAAATCTGTGTACATGGCCAACATCTCTATGGAACTTGAAAATTGAAGGCTAACTGTACGTATAAATTAAAAATAGTTTTACAAACTTACTTTATAAATAAATTAATCGTTTTCACTGTCGAATAAATAAAAAGAAATTTATTTAAAAATTTTTGAAATAATTTAAATAATTTTATAATAATATTTATTTAATTGTATAATTTTATAATAATTTATTTAATTGTAATAATTTTATGAAATATTAAATAAATTATTAAATTAATCGTAAACATTTGGAAAATGAGTCAATTTTTCCTCAATAATTATTTTCTGCATCAAGAATTATTTATATCAAATGTTAATGTAACAATAAAAGAAATTAAATTTATTTTTTAAATTAGCCAGGAGCAACTGTAGGCAAAACATCTCGTGCATCTCGACTGTCTGAATTGATTTAACGATCTATATTTATGTATAGTACCAAATAGCGATTTAAATATTCGCGTGAGAAGAGCAAGTGGAAGATTAAAGAATCTAAGAAAAAGAAAAAGAGAGATAATCAGAGTGTAGCTTCTTAGCTCCGATTGGTTCGAATGTTTCGCATAGCGTTCGGTACATCGAACCTCTCCTTTCGCCGATCTAAAGTTCTTACAGGCAAGCAAGCAGGCCTGTTCTATTAGGATGCCGGACATAACTGTAGAGATTCAAGGATGTGCCTGGTTTTCCTTTTACCACCGCCGCGCACGAGGCGTTTACTGCCTCGAGAATTTTCATTCTCGGCCGGATAATTATCTCCGATGCACCGCACCGGTTGGCACGAATGCCCTCACGATCGTAAAAGTATATGCTTTCCCCCTGCTTTCGCAAATGAAAACCACAGCTGTGTTTCTGTGTTCTTCGCTAATAATATATTATACACAACACAGGAATAAATGGCATGTGCAATAAGTGATTAACAAAGAGTATAAATAATCTATGTAAGAACAAATGAGAAATTAATATGAATAAAAACGGTGGATTTGAAGAAAGAAGAATAACTGCGCAAAATCCGAGCGATAAATTAGTTTCGGACGTGCTCGGCAGGGCCTCTCACAAAAACCTAATTTAACCAACGTACGCGTCTGTGCAGACTTAAAATCGCATCAACTTTCTAGCCGGTGCACATTGCTCCTCTAGATGCGTTGCGTCTAAATCGAGATACACTTCAATTGACCAAGACGCAACGCGTCTTGCAACTCAAATGTTCGGCGAATACCGCTTCGCGAAAATAATGTATCATTTTAGCAATGTAACTAAAATTTTTGGCAACGAAAAATTCTGTTACATTGCTAAAATATACATAATTAATAATATCATTAATTATATTAAATGTATTTTTTATTACTTATGTAAATAAATTATTTCGATATTTCTATATTTTGTATACTTTATATTTTACGTTCCTTTCAAGGTTAGTATATTTTTAAGTACAATTTCATAAGTGATACCTAATCAAGTCGCGTACAATTGAGCAACGACATAATGATACAAAACGAGTCTTATAACCGGTCGCACGCGTAACTCTATCTCATCGCAAGGCTTGTGATGATTCACGACTCTTTATCGGAGAGTACTTACACACGTGGTTTTCTTCGCGGCGATAAGGCAGACGCGCGAGCATGAGAAAGCGAATAATATTTTCATTCGTGTCGCTATTTACGGCGAACGCGGCGGCTCTTCCGTGGAAAAAGATGATCCGTCTTCGCGCGAAGCTCGTTAGCGTGCAGGAATTGCGAGCGTATGCGAGACGCGGGCGAGAAAGATCGAGTGAGTCATTAAACATTTTTCGTTAATCACTTCGCCACTTCGAGCGACTTGATTACCCTAATTACCGTTCTTGGCGATAACGCATCGCGCGTTAATCTCGAATATTTGCGTTTGGAAGAATCATTTGTACTTAAATAGATATCTCATTAAATATTAAATATCATATTTCAGAAAGCTTGGGACATATCGCTTAGTGGTTACCGACTTTTAAGTGACATTATTAATATTACCATTATCTTTATAAAGTAAGATCAGAAATAGCTATAAATCACTTTTATTTATATTGAATGTTAAAATCTAAGGATAAATATAAATCGGCCAATGCGAGCCAACACAGGTTAGGCGTGTGTGAAATCGTATACTTTATTCTTGAGAAAAATTGACGAACCTTTCGATTGGGTCTTCCTCGGTGTAAAAATAAAATTAGTGACGTATAAATTTAATATAAAAGATGCGATGCGAAGCAATTTAAAGTATCGTTAACATATACTCATAAAATGATAATAATGCTGTCTGTCGTATCTAACAAAATACTCGAATCTAACATTTCAGATTATCTGTAACTTAATAAATTCGAATAAGTCATTAAAACGTAAATCAAATCAATTGAACAAAAAACTTACGTATAATAATGTTAAAATAATTTTAAGCCTTTTAACTATCACGATTTTACAAAGTATACGTTCTCTCTCTTTTTCTCTCGCGATTCTTAAGATTTTTTTCGAGAACGTAGGTCAACTGTAAGAATTTCAACCTGCACGCAGGTGATCACACGAGTTGTCAGATCGATGAGTCACAACGCGCGCACCTCCGGAATACCATCACATACTCAAGGAGGCAATTGCAGAACGGGAGATGAATGATTCATCTCGGTAGCCTCCCTCTTTTTCTTTCTTTCTTTCTCTCTCTCTCTTTCTGTTATCTAGCTATCACGCGAAAAATTCATTGCAATCGCAGTTATACAAATACACTGAAAATACGCATTATGTCATACAAACGCGGCAAAATCACCCGCTAATTATTCACTGACGAATCAATCGTAAAAATTATGTTGTGTTAAATCGTGATATTCACGCGATCTGTTATATAAATATTATGGAAATTTATAGTTATTTTCTAAATATGCAAATGAATCGCGTGAATCATTACAGCAAAGTAATGCCTATGCTAAAGTAACGAGTTAATTTCAAATTAATTGAGGCATTAAGAACACTCTTTCCAGCTCTGCTCGTGTAATTTACATATAATTTCTTAATACTTTGCTGATTAAATCTGAGGTACTTATATTATATATATATATATAAGATTTATTCATTGATAGCAGAAACCAGAAATAAATGTATTATTATCCAGAAATCGATATAACATATTAAAATTTATAAAGGTTCAAAATTTTTCCCTAAAATTTTTGTAAAGACTATTAAAAGTATTACGACAAATTATGCCTTTTTAAATATTCTTTAGAAGAATGAATTTTAGTAAAGAATATGTTGCAGAATCTTTAGAATATTTTTCAAAGATAAAGATCTCTGAAGTCAAAATGGAAATTATTTTGAAGCACATCCTGTATATCCATATTAAAACGTTCGAAGCGATTGGAGCGAGCTTGAATGAACGAGTGGATGAATGAAAGACGTGAATCATTCGAGCAGGAAGTTCAAGGTCGCTCGTTACGATACTGAAAGAGACGTACGTTTATATCGCATTGTGCGTTATCAAGAGCACGCAATGCGTGCGGTCATTCAACATCCTTCTGCCACAAACTTTAGAAAAAGGTCGATCACCTCGTCACCAACTTTCGAAGAAAAGGGGAATTAACAAGAATGTAACCACATCCTCCTGATATCATTTCTGCGAAAATATTTTTAAAACATATACTTTAAAAATAAACTTCTTGAAAAATCTTAGAAATATTGTGAAAACAATCTGAAAATATTTGAGGATTATTCCAAGAACGTTTCCCAGAAATATTTTTTGGAAAAATAAAAACCTATACATTTTTTATATTTTTGATAACTATGTTAGCTGCTTGAAAATATGAAACTATCTGGAACATATTTTATATTCACATATTCAAAAAATATTTTTCATAGAGAAGAATCTATAGCGATTATCTTCTCATTTTCGATAACTAATAATAATAATAAATTTATTTATGACTCTCGCTCTCTTATATATATGTGTGTATATATATATATATAAATATATATATATAAATTCTGCAAAAAATTTAAATAAAATAAAAGAAAGAATTTTATCGATCACGTTATACTCACGTAAAGTTGGAAATAAAATTTGAAAGTAAAATTTAAAATATAGGCGATAGCAGGATCCGTTTTTTATATCGTATGCAAGAAGGAGATCGCTTCGATGATCGGTTTCCAAAAGAGGCGTCGGGAAGGACGATGATATCAAAGGGGCAGAAATTCGGTCGCGATGACTCATATCCCGCTCGTGCGCGGCATCGTGCATGGAAACGCGAACGAGACTACGGGTACCATGGGTTCCCATAGCCGGGGGCCAAGGCAACCTCGGCGACGAATGCCGGTGAGTCACGAAGGAATTCCAACAGTACGAGCACGACTGGGACCACAAACAGGAGAAAAAAAGAGAAAGAAAGAGAAGAGTGGTCCCCGGACTCCCCCTCGCGCCTATAGGTCAGTAGACTCAGACTGTTGCGTATCTATACTCGCGTGTTTTGGCGACGATGCGTGTGTACGTGCACGCGTGCAAGCATGCACGCTCGTATGCCTGATTGATTCTGCGAGACATGACTTACTGGTGGCTTGAGAATATTTACAATCGTGTTACATCTTACTTTAGTCTCTTTCGTAGTATTTCGTTTTTTTTTGTCATTTATTCTTTAAGATACAAGGAAATAACTGACAAGAAAATAACTGACGAGGAAACGATGAGGAAATTGTTGGAACTGATCTTCATCGCTTTTGATGGATTTTATGATATGTTGTAAAGCACACAAAAAATTTTAAACACTTTTTTTATATCTGCTTATCTCAAGGTTAAAGGATCGGAACAAACTCTCGAACATAATGAATTTCATTTTCGAAGAAACGTGAATACACGGTTATGAAAATAAAATACAATAAAATTTTTATATAAAACATTTTTTCGTATACTTCATGTTGCAAAGTACAAAAAAAATTTTAGATACAAATTTTTTTATATCTGCTTATCTCAAGGTTAAAGGATCGGAACAAACTCTCGAACATAATGAATTTCATTTTTGAAGAAACGTGAATACACGGTTATGAAAATAAAATACAATAAAATTTTTGTATAAAACTTTTTTCGTATATTTCATAATCTCAAAGATATTTACTGAAGATAAAAAATCTGTTAATTTCGAGAGATTGTTTCAATCGCTAACTGAGCAGAGATAAAAAATATAGTTCTAATATTTGGATAAACTTGAAATAAGCAAATAAAAAATGTAGGTCTAATATTTTTTATGGTCTACAACACATCCAAAGCTCATTAAAATCGATAAAGAACAGTTCTGACGGTTTCCTTGTGAAATATTCTACGAGAGCGATTCTTTCAAGTTTCCCTTACGACGATGGACTATATTTTTTTATTACATATACTCTCTAAATCTGAATCAGTGAATAGTCATTAATTACCTAGTGGCATACTTGGCACTGATATCAGTGATTATTCACTGATTCAGATTTAGAGAGTATGAATCCAGGTTCGAAGTTATGTGCATAACAAGAGATATAGGATGGCAATTATCGATCGAGAAGATGAGATGCAAAAAAAAAATGCTCGAGAAATTCATGATGCACTCCTCCCGAAGGGGCGCGGATGCATGCGGAGCGCATCACCGTGACTCATCGCTCGCGGTTTCACGAGCGGTGAATGCGTCGAATGCGAAAGTCGAATGCCCATCTCGTCTTGCGTGTCGTTATATTGTGCGTACATGACAATACTGGGGATATTGCACTATTGCTGCACCGTTATAACGACCAGACACCATAGTGAATGGTAGCCCAGTGGCTCTCACATATTGAATACAGCGCAGTTCTCACTAAATTACAAGCAAATCGTACTAAAACCTACATTTATATGCATGTAATCAGTACAACAAACTAATACCAAATGTCAACTGCAATATATTTTATGTTATTATAATATTTTATGTGATTATAATTAGTGTTATATAAAATAAAAAAGTTACTTCAGGTTCCGCAACAAGAAGCTTAATTTATATATATATACATATATACATATATATATATATACATATATACA